>NC_143531.1:28138361-28372454 GCF_031878675.1 Megascapheus bottae | reverse complement strand
TAGCCTTTCCTTGCCTTAGCTGTGGGCTGGCTGCCCTCCCCTCCTTATGTGTGACCTGGGACTTTGCTTTTTCTTGGCCCAGCAATCTCATCTAATCTTTTCCATTTTTTTTTGCAGGGTGAAGGTATGCAGTCACTTACAAAATAACAAGCAGTGGCTTATAAAGGAACAAAAAGAGATGACAGAGGATAAAAGGACTGGCAGCCCCACCTTTCTCTCTGGACAGAAAGTGCCTGAAGTTAATTCCTCACAGAAGAAGAATAACATGGCAGTGGTATAATTGAATTTTTATGGAAATAAACAGACGGCAGATTTACTATAGCTTTGGGGATTGTAGGGGGTGAATGCTGTAGCCACATTAACCTGTTTAATTTAATAGCCTCGGTACTCATAGGGGGAAAGAAAGCAAGGCTGCTCGTTGAGTCAGTTGGAAGCCAAATGTAAATAACGACAATTACCCCAGGCCTGCCCCTGTGGGCTAGAGGAAGGGCATTCTGCCAGCTCCACCTTGGTTTTCATGCTTATTAATCAAGCTCCTACCAGTTTTGAAACTTTAACCCACAAAGAAGCCTGGAAAGTGAGGGAGAAGGAAGAACAAGAGAAAGTAAAGTGATGGATAGAAAGACAGACAAGGGCTCTGCTGATATCTACAACACAGTTTTTTGACTAGGAGACCAGGGAAAACCCAGCATCAGGGAAAAAAAGAAGAGAAAAGAAGTTCAATGTTAGCTTTGCACTATGCTGCCCTCCAGCGATCCACTGCAGAAATGCAGTCATCTATGAGAGCCATGGAAGACTGATCAGGTTTCGTTACCATACCTGGGGCACACTTGTAAGTGTGTGAGTGTGAGTGTGCTTTCAGATGTGCCTTTAGGCACAAGCGGCATGGTCCACTCATTTTCTCCATTATTTCAGAGATTGACAGATACCTGAAAGGGCATTCCAGGCCTGAAACCCTGTGACTGCTAAGCAGCTCACACTCTTACCCTAATTTCTCACTCATGATCACCAGAAAATTGAATCCAGTCCCTCAAATACAGACCAGACATCATTGGGCCCAAGTTTATTTTCCTTCCAGAGTTACATAGAAAGGTGATGATAATGAGATGAAAAGATGATAGAAATTGAGGGTCGATAGATAGGTTTAAGATAATAGATTTATCTTACTATGTCGATCCAGAAATATAACAGTATTGATTTACAGTTCCTGTAGCTTCATGCCCACTATTCAATCTATCTCATCAATAACACATGGATATACTTTCCAAAAAGTCTTAAAACACACACACACACACACATTCCTGCCTCCTTGTGACAGATTCTCACTTAAATTATTACAACACTCCCTGACCACATCTCCCTGTTTAAAACCATAAACTTGATTTCTCACTGCTTTTAAGACAGCAGTGAGCGCTGAGGTCTAGTCTGCTGCTTTCTTGCTCCTGTTTAGAGGGAAGCATCTTTCCTAATAACCACTTTCCTGTTAGCTACTGCTGTCCTGGCCACGGAAGCGCGGTCTTGCCTTCCATTCTCCTGGGGGCTCTTCTGCGCGTGCTCTCCTCGCTCCATGTCTGTCCGGTTGGCACCTTCCTCTCTGACAGGCCTCATCTTCAGTATCACTTGCTGATCAGCGACATTTCCATTCTGCCCTAGACCTCCTCCTGGACCCGTGAACACACATGCACACAAACACAAGGCCAGCACAGAGCTCCACTCCAACACAAGCTAGTAGAATGATCTGGAGCAGAACTAGTTCAGTACATGAAAATGCCAAAGCTCTCACGGCAAATATTGTGACAAGATTTACCATGACAACTTTCAACTCTGACACCTAGCATCGAGCACGAATCCTGGAAGGTACCAAATAAACATAGACAAGGGAAGATATCTGTGGATTACTTTTTATTACTACTTAAGTTATTTGCATATTAATTTATGTGCCATACCTGGATTTGAACCCAGTTTTGCATTAGGCTATTGACTGACTACTGGTTATGTTTTACATAGCTAAAAGAGAGCTATATAAAGTATCATCACTCAGTATTTCTCATCTCTGCATGATACAATGAATTTCCATGATTTACCTAGGGTTTCAGTCTGCTGAGGATTTTTCTTTAGCAGGTGTAGAAAATTCCAGAAGCTTAGCCTTTCTGATCAGAGTAGCTCTACTCCATGTGCAAGGACTGACTCACACAGGGATTCAGTCAGTTACCTAAGAGACCTTTCCAGTTATGTTTTCTGAAAAATAATCACAAGACAGAACTACCTAGAGGCTAACCGAGATCAAAATTCAATTTATAACCTGAAGTACAATTTGTTGCTCTGAGCAGTGGAGACAGTGGTATTCTCCGCCTGCAGAAATCCTGGTAGCTCTGAGTTACTCATGAGCAACCGCTCAAGGCATCAGGTACTTACTTCCCTGGCTCGGGTCCACTCTGTGTACTTTTACTACACAGATTTCATAATTCTTTGCATCTTGACATTCTGTTACATTCGATTCACACAGACAGATCCCTGGAATGAAAGGTCTGTGTCTCAGATTCTAGGATGTACGCGTGCAGCATGACCTGAAATGCAAGCAGTCTATTTTTATCACAAAGTCAAAACAATACCCTTTGGTGCCTGGACGTGTGTCTGTGAACACTAACCCTTAAAACACACTACCTCCAGGAGGGAACATCTCCGCCCGTGATGCAACGCTGTAAAAACACAGCAGAGATTTGGAATTCTTTCTCCAACAGTGGATTGCAGCTCTTTATGAATAAAGTCAGAACACAAAATCGATTGCAGGGCTGTTTATTGGCAATAATAAGTTAACAGCCGAAGATCTTTTCTTGAAGTCTAGGGAAAAGATGCTTTGCCTCTTAACTTTAAGCAGTGTCATTTGGTGACAGCTCCCCGCTCACTGCAATCCAGGAAGCCATTTCAACAGAGGCTGCTGCTTTGAGGCCCCGCCTTGCAAACACTCCCCTCAGCTAGGTGCTGCTCTGGACTTCAGCTAAAGGGGAAAAAAAGAGCTTCTAGACCTCTCGGGGTCAAATTAGGCTGAGGAAACTTGAATGTGACCATTTCACCCACAAGTACTCCTGACCTTCCTTTCATGAGTTCAGGATGTCAACTTGGTGATCCCAAGACTCCATGAAATCAGAATTGTTGCTACTAAATAATCTAAGGACCAGACTTCACCCAGCCAGACTGGGTGACATGTTGAACACACAAGCTCAGACTGTGCTCCACCTGCTTGGAAAAATTTCACCTTATCGGTCCAAGGTCAATCACTTTTCCAGAAGTCATTAACATTCCTCCCCTCAGTCACTGAGGAAGAAGCTTTGCTCCTGGGTCGTGACTGCAGAGAGAGGGCCTCTTGGTCAGGAGGTGGAGGAGGGGTGCGGCAGGGCGGGTCAGGGGATGGCAGAGGCAATGCAGTGGGGTTGACAGTGATGACCTGGCAAACACTAACAAATCTAGTCCCACAGTCGAGGGACAGCAGACTCCAAATCATGTTTCTGTAATAGCGACCTGCAAGCTGTCATGGTCCCTCACAGAGGCAGCTGGGAAGAGACGAGCGGGCCCATTGGCCCTCGTGAACCAGGGCAGAGGGTCCCAGGCCCGGCCCAGGGGGAAAGGCTGTGTGGCCTGGGTATTCCAAGCCTGTAGAACTGTTCACAGGGTCTAACTCAGGACTCACAATCTCATAGTACTCTTGCTTCCCCATTGAAGGACCAGCCAGACTGCCAAACTTTTTAACGGAAATTACAATGTGACTCCCATGGTTTTTGACTACGTAGCAGTTGAGAGATGATGGAGAGAGTTCAGTCTCACTTCCAGCCGCCAATTGTATTTCTGACCCGGGGACTGGGCAAGCTAGGAGCTCCTGGACATAATGCTGTACGATGTCACTCCTCCACACGCCTGCCAGCTCTTCCTTCACAGCAGTGACGACTGCTCCCCAAAACCTGGCCTTGAAAGGTTTTCATCCTAAAACAAGACATCGATGCCAGAGACCAGAGGCCATGTTTAATGGACTCTCACCGCACATGCGGCTGGCATGTGGCATGTAGCCCCTGAGGGCTACAGGAGCCTCTGAGGACACCCAGAACGCTGTCTTCAGCACCCACTTCCAGCCCCGCTCCCCCACAAAGCCCATCATTGTACCCATGAGCAGGTACTTGCTTTCCCAGGTATCTAAGACTTCCTGTACCTGTGAGGGGTGTGTTTCAGGGCAGAGGAAAACAAACCACATATATCTCATTATTTTTTGCCAGTCCTGGGGCTTGGACACTTTTTGCTCAAGGCTGGCGCTCTGCCACTTAAACCGCAGTCCACTTCCCGCTTTTTCTGAATATGTGGTACCAAGGAATCGAACCTAGGGCTTCATGCATGCTACGCAGACACTCTACCACTAGGCTGTGCTCCCAGTCCCCTTATATAGTCTAATGAAGGAAAGAAAGTAATCTCTGGCTAACAGACTCACAAGGAAGTCATACAGCTGGTGACAGGAACTAAGGACTCATCTCTCAGAGGGTTTGGTAGAGAAAGGAGAAATAGGAGCCTGAAGGACGCTGCAGGTTTGGAAAGGCTGCTTCATTTCTTTTCTGCTGTAAGAGGGAAATGCCAGCCCTTTCCTTCAAGAAGAAAGGAGATAACATTTCCACGCTGACGCGCATAGTGGAGTAAGTAGCAATGGTAAACTCCAAATGCACACGCGACTGGATTAATTTTGTGAAGGAAGAGGGTACCACGCTTTCCCTGGGTTATGGCGGAGGGAATGAGTCCTGAAAACAAGGACATGGTAAGTTAGTGACCGGTGCTTTCTAACAGAGACCAGGCGGCCTTGACCCCTCCCTTCCACCGAGTGTGAGGTGGTGACCCCCCAGGGAAGAACGTTGAAAGAAAGAACCAGAAAGGACTAGATGACATTTAGAATAGCCACTGGGCCACGTGCTGCCTGGGACCCAGGCTTGAATAAAGGATCAGCTGAGGACCACTGCTGAAAAACACTGCCTAGCAAGCGTGCCTGAGAGATGGTGGGCAGATAGACGTTTCCATTCGGAAAGACACACATGCCCAGTCCAGCTTCTCCAGGCCATTTTACCTGTGCAATTATGAACCAACAGATGCAGGAGAAGATGCTGGCCAAATCTACACACACCGGGCACGCAAATACCTTTTGTAGTCTGAAATACTGTGAGAGGATGAAATGACTCCAACAGACGGCCCATGAATACCAAGCCTCGTGCGGTGGCTTTATCTGTGGCTTTGACGCTCACTTAAGGACCTAGAACTAACGTAGGTGTTAAGAGTCCACACCAGGCTGCAGATTCACCTTGGTCTTCTGAGGTTTGGCCCTCGTACACAGAACCTGACAGATGCACTTTTGTAATGGCACTTCATCAGGACCCTGATATCAACTGCCAGAGCTCAATCTGCTCTAGGAATCTTCCCCGAAGAAAGGAAGGCCTCAACAGACACAGCCATCCATCCTGCCTCGCACCGCCCGCTTCTGATCTTCCTCTGTTAAAAACATAACACACTGGGGGAAGATTGAGCTATATTTCATGAGTGCTCCGTGCTGCCACCAAGGGACAGTTCCATCTGTTATTTTCTCTCAGTTTGCTTACTGATAAAACGGGAAGGACAGCTTGCTGATGGGCTCTTTGAAGCAAACGGCTCCTCTCTTTCCTGCAATTAATGTTTATAAATAATTTCTACAGTAGGCCGCCTGTATGGTACCATGATTTCAAAAATGAGTTTCAATAAAGTAAGGGTCTGCCTTGCTGGTGAGAGGGGCCTGCTTACAATGCATTGCGTGGAGGTTGGTGTGGGGCTCTACTCGGATGGAAATTGCTGCATGAAATTGCATACTCTCATTAATCCTGCCCATTATCATCCCCACAGAAAAAGGGCCGAACATGGCTCTGTGGCTGAAAATTCATTTTGTGTGTAGTATACGGGAGAGTTTTAGATGTTCACAAGAGATTGAATTTAGGGCACTTGAACATTTTAAGAGGCCAGGTTAACAGCCCTTTGGCTGTGGCTGAGAAAAATACCTCTGAGAACAAAGCATGAATATAACTGAAAGGATTTATGGGGGATTTTCCCCCACAGAATTACTCTGTTGTTCCAATCATAAATTGTTCTTAGAGGAAAAAAATAATTGTACATTTTATGACCTCCATTCCCATTTTAAGGGAAATTTCCATAGGCTAGCATTATGAATCTCTTTTCCTGAAATGGAAAATATTCTCTTTTTTTGCTTCCATTTGCCATATTTCCACTGTTTCCTGGATTCAAAAATCTTTGACTAAATTTTACTATGGCTCCCAGATAAACTAATAATTTTACTGAGCAATATTACATTTCCCAGGAAAATATGATTGCGACACTTAATGTTTGAATGGCTACTTCTGGAGTTTTGTTTTTTTTTTTTTTACTAGGGATTTTTACCTTCCAAGCAAAATCTATGAGCTCAAAGCACGAGCAGGGCATGAATGATGGGTTCTAAAGGCCTTTGAGCAGTGTGAGGAGCCCTGGGAAACTCATAAGAGCTGAAGGAGGCAGATTGTGCTTCATCTGTGTGGGAGACCAGTTGAGAAGCAGAAGCCCCATGGAGAGGGAGGATAAAAGGGAAGACAGAAATACCAAGATTTCTAGTTAGAAGAAAGAACACAGCACCTTCAGAGGGAGCTACTCCTTAGGCTACATTAATGAGAATGAAATGGAAAAATTACTAGAACATGCAGAAAGAAAAGGAGGCCTGAAGCCTCTTCCTGCAAAGGATAGGAGTGATCACTAAGAGTGGAAAGTGTATAAAAATGTCGGTCTGCTAGTACTGTGTGCTCAGTAGCCACTCACTTTATTCCATAATGACTCATAAAAGAACTTTTTTTTTATCATGTTCTCAACACCATGAACATAAAGCAGAAAGTTTAGTGGCCCTTTCAAGATTCAAACACGGTATATACCATATTCATTTTTAAAGATTAACTTTAGCAGAATTTGAATTACAACATTTTTATCCCCTCTATCTCTCAGTGGGAGAAGATAAGACCCATTGAAGATAAAAACGCATGAGGGAGAGAGGGAGGGAAAGAGAGCGCAATTCATTGAAGTAAGAGGAAGGCCTGCCATATATGTAATAGACATCCACAGGAGGTGGTAGCTCTGTGTGTCTGGAATTGCTAGGAACACATGTGGTTGTTTGTGTTAAACTGAGAACAGATCATGAGTGTGACAGTGTGAAATGCAAGGACACACACGGATTTTGAAAGATGCAAACATTCTAGTGCTTCTACAAACCCACACCACCACTTGTGGTAGGCAGTGGGGTGGCCTCTCTCTCTGAGGTCCCTCTCTGATCACCTGTCCTCTCCTGACCCTGGGCCATGGTTTAGAGAATCAGTTGTGTGCTCAGTAAATGCCCTGAATACTAGGTCGCTGCCTCTTGCTCTGAGCTGCTTGCTTTGATTACTCCTACATTCAAGTCATCAATATCAGTGGGAAATTGTGGTTTTCTTTCCTCTTTACTTTTCTATATTTTTAAGAGATATGTAGCAGATGAGTTTTAGAGAAAAACGAAGCATCTGTTGTGTCACTTTGGTAAGAAAGTTGACCAGTGTTGATGGGTGGTAGGGATTACCATCTCTCGCTCCTCATGACAAGTACTTCTCTTGTGATGGAGCATTTAGTCATTTCTGGAGACATATTCTACAACTTAGTTTCCTAAAGAAGTGATGGTTACGTGGGAAGCATAGGTCTAGAATATAGGAGAAAGACCAAACTCTTAAATAAAAACAATGTGGTGTAAATGAATGAATTGATTCCACAGTAAACACCATGGCTCATTAAGGTTGGGCTTTTCTCTCAATTTCATTTCTCCAGCAACCCTTCATTTTAACAATAACTCTGAAACCTTGAAATTTTGAAAGCACAGCTTTACACACATTTCCAGCCATTCAAGAAGCCCAGGAACATGAGTGTCACTGTCTCCCACTCCGTGGTTCGATTCTTACTGCTCCCCTTCTGCTAGTTAGATTAATATTCTTTCCTGAAGATATTTGCTACCTCCCTAATGTCACTGACAGAGCCATATAATTAAATGGAAGAACTGAAAGGAACAAGATCCACGATTACAACCAGGGAGTTAAACCCAGAGACGGGAAGGTTTCGCATCACTGACATGCTAAACAGGCTGAGCGAGGGGTCATGAGCCAGCCCACACCACAAGATCCGTGTGGTGCTGATTTGGTGACACAAGGCCGTGTGTGGGACGTCCCTGGGTGAATGATTAGGGAGAGAAGTTTCCTGCCCAGGCCAGCAGAAGTGGCATAGCCAGGGAATGTATTTTTGTCCTCAGTTTCCACGTTATCCTAGCTCAGTGCCTGTGTAAATTCTCCAGCCAGGTTGGATCTCACCCTCCCACTGCCCTCCCCTCCAGCTATCATCCACACAGGCAGGCCTCATGATGGCACCAAGGAAAGAAGCATCCCCCATTTAGAAGGCAAGACCCTCAGAAGGCCCCAAATCGCCACAGCTTGGAGAATCTCCCAAGCTCCACGTTACTCTTATGTCTCAGCATGATGACTAAATAAATGAAAGTCCCAGAAGGCTGTGGAACAGAGGGTAGGAGGGAAAGAAAGGGAGAACAAAGGAGGAGGCAACCTGGTTGAAATTCTGCATGTACAGGTGTGAACTACGAGGATAAATGACAGGAGCTCGAGATAGGTTCTGTCTGGGTGTGGCTGCTAACAGAAGGAGTGGTGAACTGAGAAGGTGAAGGGAGGTGGCCGTGGTCAAAATAGTTCTTGTGCATGTGTAACATAAAGCAAAGAAACTTACTGACGTCACTTTGCAAAAGAGCGTCGGAAGGAAGGTATGTTGTACGTGTATCTGTCAACATAAAACCCCCTTTTACTAATAATTGATACTAATAAAAAAATTTTTTTTTAAAAAAAAAAGATAACAGGGCTGGGAGTTTGGCCTAGTGGTAGAGTGCTTGTCTTGCATGCACAAAGATCTGGGTTCAATTCCTTGGTACCATATACATAGAAAAAACCAGAAGTAGTGCTGTGGCTCAAGTGGTAGAGCTCTAGCCCTGAGAAAGCCCAAGGACAGTGCTCAGGTCCTGAGTTCAAGCCCCTGTACTGGCAAAAAAAAAGTTGTTAATATATTAGCTGTTGAAATGGAATGGTAAGTTTTGTTTTGTTTTATTTTTTTTTTCAATCCTGGGGCTTGAACTCAGAGCCTGAGCACTGTCCTTGAGCTTTCTCAAGGAGAGCCCTCTACCACTTGAGACACAGCACCACTACAGGCTTTTTTCTGAGTATGTGGTACTACGGAATCGAATCCAGGTCTTCAGGTATGCAAAGCAAGCACCCTACCACTAGGCCACACTCCCAAATCTATCATGGTCTTAAAAAAAAAAAACAAAAAAAAAAAACAACAGCAGTGCTTACAACATTCAGTGAAGACAAAAGGCACACATTCATCTCGTAAACATTTCTGAAGTAAAATGCCAAGGTCTAAAATGATAAACCTCCCCAAACATATCATTGCATTGCTGCAAGGACTGGTTTTATGCCTGTGGTTTAGGGAGGGCCGTAGGCAAGTTGGTTTGGCTAGGCAAGTAAGTTAGGCTAACTGAAAATAATTTGCTCTTCCCCTGTGGTTTATTAATAGCATGCGATTGTTACCATTTATGGACAATGTCATCTAGTCATTGCTCTTAGCTAGTTACATACTCTTCATTTTACAGCTGTGTGGAAGATATGGCAATACATACATCCAAGATACAGAGACAAATCCAGAGGGATGAATAATATTCTCTAAGAACTGGGAAAAAAATCAAGTCTAACTTCAAAGTTTACATACCTACTGGATGTTCCTGAAGGTTTGGATGTTTTCCTTACAATGGAAGTTTTATTAACAACACTTTTCAATCCTAGGCATGAAACTACATAAATTGCCCCGTAGGTTGACAACGTTCGATTGTGGCTCAGTAGAGAAACTAGCTAAACAATCTTCAAGCTTGAGATTCCGTTCTGTGTCCTCTCTCTCATTTCAGAAATGATTCAGTGTCTTTCCTCGCTAGATTAGCGCCAGAATGACATAGATGTTCCTAAGGGCTGCTGTCCAGTTCCACATGGCTAGAAGACAAAAACTGCTTTCAAGTCATTTCCAAGCAGAAGCTGAAAGGCCAAAACTCACTGGAGACATTTGCTCGGGTGAGATTTCTCAGTTCAATTTCGCTCTCCCTGGAGGTTCAAACAAACTTCAGATAATCATCTTGAACTTGGTGATAACCAAAGGGGATCCACAAGAGCGCTTCTGTGAGGGTCAGCCCTTCCATTTAGAGTGAGACTCGGCTTAAAGTGACAGCCAAATGGGGTCAGATGTTCAATACTTGGCAGAAGCCAGAGCTGTCGTATTGGAGCAGTGTTGACAAGATGGCAGGCATTAAAATAAATCCCCCGCCATGGAGGCTATTGATATCATCCTCGCTATCCCTCTGTCTCCTGGCCAGCCTCGCCGCTTCCTAGAGAACCTGCCAATCAAGCCCAACACTCGCTGAGAACAGAAAGGCTACACAGCATGCCAGTATTTAGGCCAGCAACAGGAGCCAGCCCTGGGCACACATGGAGCCCGCTTTCTTCATTCCCGGGCGCAAGACAGAGCTGCTGACACACATCTGCCCAGACAACCAGAGGCAGCCAGAGCCCCTGCGGTCCTCAGGCCCCCGTTAACTCCTTCCTGACAAGACAATGAACCAAGGGAGCCCTGGGCACAGGAAGTGCCTCTCGAGAATTTTGGAAATTTTCAATTAGGCAACTATCAATTGGTACGATTTTCGGGAAAACACGTACGTGGCTTATTTATCATTTTCAAATGCTAAATCATGGATGGCCAGACACAGTGGTTTCCACTTGTCATCCTGCCTCCCTGGAGACAGAGCTGGGGGATTGTGCTCAGAGGCCGGTCTGACCACAAAGTTCTTACAAGCCCATCTCAGCCAAGAAAAGTTAGGCTCGGGGTGGGCATCTGTGGGAAGCTTAGCTAGGATCAGGATCCAGGTTAGCCCAGACATAAACCGCAGGACCCAATGGCAAAGAGTGAAGAGCCAAAAGTGGAGATTCTCCACAGACACCCACAGGAGGCCATGGCCTGGACGGCCTCCTCGGGGCACTCAATGCCAATGATGGCGCCTCTCCTGCCCTAAATCCTGCAATGTGTGCTTCCCTCTGTTTTAGACATCACCACTCTCTTCTTAGCTCTTTGAACCTTCCTTCTAGGCGCTAGCAGATGCTTTGCTTTTTCTGTTCTCCACTTGAACTTATCTTCTGGGATTCAGCTCAAATACTGCTTCCTTTCTAAAATCTCCCTGACCATCCAGGTTGGAATTAGTTATTTCCATCTTCATCTTTTGTGTGTGTGTGTGTGTGTGTGTGTGTGTGTGTGTGTGTGTGTGTGTGTGTGGTTGGAAATAGCTACCACATGCAGGAAAATGATTCTTTCCCCATTTTTCTTATCATCAAGTGATTATTGTATTTTCCAAAGATGTTTATGTGCAAATAAGCAAAGGCAAGCATATTTTCCTCTGCTTTTACACAAATGATAGGGTATTACACAGTCTGACGTCGTTTCTTACTTAATTACATGTGTTGGAAGGCAGTGTTTGCATAGAAGTATATAGAGTATGGCATCGTTCTCTTAAAGCTCTGCAATTTCTTTTACTGCAAGGTTACAGTAGGCTCTATTCAATCATGCTTCTATTGATACACCTTACATAGCTTCAAACATACACTATCATAAGCAATGATGGAATTAATCATCTTATACACATGCTGGGAGTCTGCTGATATATTTTCAGTTGTCCTTCATGAGTTCAGTCTCCCTACCAAACACACTGCTCAAAAGCTAGTTCTCAGGAGAGAAGAGTTGATAGCCTAGAAAACAGATGTACTCAGAGGCCTGTGCCCACCCAAGGTGTGGTAGGCTCTGTGCTTCCCCCTTTCCTCAGCCAGGAGGAGTGTGCTCAGGGACTTGTGGGGAGTTTTGTAGAGAAGGAAAGAGAGGCATGGGATGGGATGGGAGCCAGGAAAGACTGGGAGGAAAGGCCACGTTCTCAGCAAGATTTTCATCATCCAGCAGGACATTTCTTTCCTTTTTTCAACTAGCAATCACCCTAAATAACAGGTACTTAACCTGCTTTGGTTGGAAACCACTGGCTCCTTACTTGGACCTATGAATTAACCAAAAACAAGAGAAAAGCTGGTCATTTCTGTCTTCACGGTGCTTGACTTTACTCTAAAGCGTTCTATCTACAGTTGTGGTTCTTTCTCCTTCTAAACTGTGGTTCTAAACTGGAACTCCCTATAACAAATAACAGATTACTCGGGGAAAAGCAAACTGAAGTTAACACACACATACACACACACACACACACACACACACACACACACATCTATACATGAGAGATAGTGAGGATATGGGTCTATTCCCTAGATTTGATCTCAAAATATTTAGAATATCCTGTGGGGGTGGGGGGGAGGGAAATGGGGACCAAGACAGGTGGAAGGGAATCAATGTACGTGAATTAATGCACCTTCTATCTGGCAAATATCATGTAACCCTTCTATTAATTACAATAAAAATATATGAAAAAAAAGATCCTGTACATGCCCCATCTCTGCAGAGGTTTACAAGTGTACAATTTTAAATAGGTGCCAATTTCTCCCATAGATACACAAGGAAAACACGGTTATTAAAGTGTTTTTTCTTTGATTTATCTTTTAGTATAGAGCATTTTGAATAAAACTCCAAAATTGTAGGAAAAAACTTTTTCTTCATGCCAACATTTTTAAATGTATACATGTGTGTCCATGTGTGTTCATGTGTGAAAACATGAATATGTATGAATATGTGCATATGTGTCTGTGTATGCATGTGCATGCGACTGTATGTATATTTGTGTCTTCAGATATATAGGAGAGAATGGAAGAATAACCTGTCAGCTATTTAAGGGTCAAATTTTCATATTAATCTTCCAAACAAGTAAGTGCAGGAGAAAAGCTCCTAAAACTTCCCAATGACTTTTTGCTAAGATTTCTAATACCTGAAAGCTATTTTAGCAATAATAGCTTTAAAGTAACTTAATGGACAATTCAAAGAAATAAGAGACATGCTCTTCAACATACTCGACAGCTGTTAGCAATGCTTTCATGTGTTCTTTCTCTTCCCTTTTACAGGCCATACATATACATTTCCCAATGTCTTTACGTTGAAAACAACTAAAATGTTAGTTTTCTGGAATATCAGCCACTTTCATGATATTTTCAAGTGTCTCTGTTTGCAGAAGACAACACAGTAGAATCCCCAGCCAGTTTCTGAAGGAAAATTGTTCTGCATACCTGCTTTTCGAGTTGGCTGGGGAGCTATGCAGTTCCACATGACATCTGCCATTTTCAGTGTTCTGTTTGGTTCAGTTTGCTAAGAAGAAGCCAAGATGGCCTCTTGCTTTGTTGTTGGTGTTGAAGTCTCTCTGCCAGCCAGCAATAACACAAGAGAGAACAATTCACTGCCACACACCTCTTTATTTCTTTATTTTGCTCTCACTGTTGATTCCACAAAAAGCAAATATTTTTCCTGCAGTGCTCAATAGCGGTCAAATGTGCCAGGGTAAAGACTGCTCTTCAAGAAAAGGAAATAAAAATATGGAAGAAAACTAAGAATACTTGTCAAAATTATTCCACTGTGAAATTAGTTACATTCCAGAAGAAAATATAACCATGCCAGGGGTTTCTTTCTTCAGTGACTCACATAAAACTTCCGTAGGAAGGAAAAGAAATCTGATGTTCAGCTTCATATGCTGTGACTGCCATTGGCTGCTGAAACCCACCATATTTGATTATTTTCAGCCCATGGAAACATCTGTAAAGCTCTGGTGGCCTTTCCCTTGCTTCACTGAACAAAATATTCCCACTGGCCTGTGATAGTGTCACCATTGTCTCTGCTATAATTAACATTGCCATAGATTTTTTTTTGAAGTACTACTTAAAATAACGGATGTAGAATTCACTTCCACACAGAATCCACATAAAAACAGATTATCCAGCGGAGAGCTGCCAAATGTACTGTAAACCAGAGGGATCTCAACATCCCTTAAACGCTCGGCTAGTAGCTAACTGACGCCCGTCGCTGCCGTCAGCAGACTGTGAAACTCTGAGATTTGTTTCCGTTACCACCAAGCCTCTGCCAGTGAACACTGAAGACTTCCAGGAGGTTGAATACGCATCTCCAGGCCCAAGGCCACTGTAGACATTCCTTTTGGTAAGCAGTAAGTTTCCCACCTTACAAATGCAATATTGGGTAAAGCATTAGAGAGGGAAAAATTTCCCCAACTCCCATCACCATTCTCCTCTCCACAACCCCTTCTCGGGGACCCAGAGTTGTGAATGAAGAACATCTACCAGACTCCAAGCTTTCTGCTATAGTGATGTATCTCCAAAAAAACAAACTCACAGAAAGATGTGTAGGCACGCTCCATATCAACAGAGAAGTGCATGTGAACATGAGCTAATGTCTGTTCACGCTTTTAGAGCAAACACGAAATTTCTTACCAAATCGAAATAGCTTCCTCGGTCTATAAAAACCTTTCATAATGGGAGCTTGGATCACGTTGTAACCTTTATTTTGCCAGTCTCCTTTGTGTAGCTCCTATTCCTGATAAACGTCGACACCGTTCCCCTGTGATGCCGCTCAGGTTCTGTCCATGGGTAAGAAAAGACACAGGGTCCTGGAATCTACCCACCCTGGTGTTAGAGGCCCCGGGTGTGGCAGGGGAGAAGGAGGTAGAGATGTGGGCAAGGACAGGTCATTGTGTGCATGGCAGGGAGGTGGGTGGAGGCAGCAGCTGGATGAAGAGAGCCGCTCTCAGAGTGGAGGACGAGATGCCCACATAGAGGTGCCAAACATATCACTCACTCAAACAAGTGGGACAAAATAAATAAAAATAAAAACATAAAACCAAGAACCCCATGGTGAAACCAGGAAAGCAGACAGGCTACACAGGTGACCAGACCTGATCAGCGTCCTAGGGTAGGGAGCTGGATAAGGGTAGGGGCGGGGCAGGGAGGGGAGAGGAGGAGAGGAGACATCTCTTCCTGTAGTCACTGCTTTCCCAGTGTGTGAGCACAGAGAGACAGGGAGATGAAAAGAACTGCGTGTCACTACCACGTCATTCTGCATGGAAGGCCTTCCTCTGCCACTTCAAATCATAGTGTTATTCCACATCCAGTATAACTTAATCCTGACAGAACCACACCATGAAGCCCTCTCCTCCCCATCAACAGAAGGCCATTCTGTCCCCTTCCTGCCGCCATCAGAAATGGCTGGTGGCATTGCTTTCCTGACAGTGCCATGGGGCCTGGCTCCTCTGCCTCATGCCTCTGTGATTGCATGCACTTGAGATGCACATGTTACACGATGGGTTTGCTCTTTCTAAACATCACTGCAGCTCCTGGGGGTAGCGACATAGAACTTCTGCGAACATTCTTTTAACTAACATCAGGAGAGACAGCAAGTATTCCCAGGCTCTAGGAAACAGAAAAGAGGTAACATGGTCCAAATATAACTCTGGACCCTCTCCCATTTGGCCAGTGCTACTGGCTCCTCCAGTATGCTCTGCAGAGATACCAGGATTTGTTTGGCTTATATTTAATACTTAAAATTCCTTATGGACTCTGCCAGTAAACTCTGAAAATTTGTTATAATAAAATCACCCACCACATTATCAAGGCCTGTAGGGTTATTGAATCAATATTACAGAAACCCACCAATTTGAATTTAAAGTTCTTTTCAGTTGTTCTCCAAACAAATACAAGAGACAATCTTATCCCACCTAAAATTTTGGATACAGAGACTACGTTAGCTTACACTGTCACCAAGACTGAGCTTGTTTTCATGCAGAGCTTCACAATCCTTTCTCACTGTGTTATCCTTTCACTAACTATATCATTTGGGAAGTATATACTGGAAATAGATGCACCATGTTAACTCAAGGAAGGAGGCACAAGAAAAATCTTAATGGTTAGGGGCCAAATCACTTGAAGGTCCCAGTCTTAGCAATTGGAACTATTGAGGTTTTTACCAGGTGTTTGGAAGGGATGGTTTGTGATTTACTATTCCCCTTGAATTCATCTTATTTTTCATAGTTAATTTCTTCTTTTTTTCTAATTTCTTATTTAAAAAATAAAACTCTCTTCTAATTATTTTAACCATACTTAATGGAAATAAGAACTATATAAAGTTAAAGTGATTTACTCTTATCTCTATGCCAATATTATAAAGCCAAATATATAGTAGAAAGTATAATATGTGTCAGTAATTAAAAAGTGATCACTTTTGGCACATTTCCTTGGGAGTAGAATGAGTTAAAAACTACTTGGAAGAATCAGGAAAAATCCATCAGTGCTTTGATTTGTATCCAACACAAAGGAAGGCAAGCCATCCATTCACCTTTGTACCTTGCTTTCCCCTCTAGAAGGTAAGCTAAATAAAACTCATCTAGCCATCTGCTTCACGTGTGTAATTCCACCATAAAGTATAAACGTGAGAAAGTTTGACATTCAAAATACTTCGTTAGTGAATTTACAGAGCACTCATATGCATTAAGATGTTTGCTTAATGAAGACCAAAATGCATCAAGAATTTGAACTGTAAATATGATTAATTTAAATGATCCAGTAGCCTGTCCTGAAAAATTACACTTTAAAACCATATAGTTCCTTCACTAAAATAGAGCAAAAACTTAGAACATTTAAAACTAATTAGCAGCACAATTATTCTAAAGGTGATGAAATTTTGTCTAAATGTTTTATTCTATTTCCATGCCTTTGAAATTAAACACTATTTATTAAGTAAATGAATTAAAAATTTTTATTTCATGTATAATATGTGCATGCTTTCCATATTCTTAGTGGTATTGTAACATTGTAAGGTACATCACACAGTGCTACCATACGTCATGTTTTCCTTCACTTTGATTTGTATTTTTACTATGTGTGTGTTTTCTTTCACTTTAATTTGCATATTTTTATTTTAAATCAGTTTACCCAAATTATTAAAAAACCAAAACCAGGCACTGAGAGGTTCAATACTCCACATGAATTTTCACACACACGAAGCGTCTCCTCATCTGACATGTGCAGCCTGCACTACGTGGGAGTCTAAGAGGCAGTCATTTAAATGTGTGGAAGTGAGCAAGCTACTGCTGATTCAGAGGACGGCATTCGAGGTGTGGGCAGAGAATGCGGAAGCCATTGGTGAAGGGAGGAGTTTGTCACCTAAATTAATGTGGCAGGCTTGCCCCATAAGTCATCTGCACCAATCTGCCGTATCACCCTGCTGGAAAGATGAGGGTCAATACTCTGCTCATTTAGAACATACAGAGCCCATTTATCCATGGTCTGAAGGGCCTTAGTCCATCATGTAGTCAGGAAACAGTAAGATGCAGAATAAAATCTTCCTTAAGAAGCCAGTTACAGCAATGAATCTATGATTAATCTTGAAGAAATAGTTCCACGTCCAGCTTTCTGTGCTAGTTATGCCTGCCTTGAACTCGCCGTGTACGCCTGTGGATTGGCTAATCCACCTGCAGACCCGGATTTCAACTCTTCGTGCCAACATCATAAACTATTTCCTCGGGTATTCGTTGAGGTCCATATTTCCCCCCAGAATCCTTTAACATCGTGTTTTTCTGCTTAGGCTTAGGAATAAAATAAGGATGAGATCAGGAGACACTCGGGGCATGGTTGAAAACAAGTTTCAAATGTCCAGCTTCTCATTTGGGTCATTTCCTCTTAAAATTAGCAACATCACATGGCTCCAGTAAAAACCGGAGAGCTGTTTCTGAGTATTTAGATTAGAAATTGAACTTTAGATTGATTCACTGTGGCTGGCTTTCAGAAAGAAGATGAACATTGAACAGACTCTTCGTGTCCTGTGGGCTCATTTCCAGACCGCGTGCAATGTGGGGGTGCTAGGCTCCTGATTCGCTTGCCTAGGGCATGAGCTCATCCCCTGCATGCATAGAGTGCTCTGGGACCTGTCGAAACCCCCGCCATTTCCATGGTGAGTGGCAGTAGACCACACCTTCTTTTTCACTATTTTCATTTGAGCTCATTTTCATTGCCCTGCACAAACCCGTGATCCATGATGGACTGAAAAGATGCCAGAGCTGTAGGATCACAGCAGAGCAGCCAGCGCCTATCTCCTCCTGACCTCCAGACACCGCCTCCTTCCACCAGCCTCCCCTGGACAGTGATGGGGACAGCAGTAGACCCAGCCCACACAGCCACAACAAAGCCCAGCCCAGGATACTTGACAATGACACTAGACAGCTGGGACCCTGTGTTCTACCTGCCACACTCTACCGTTCAGAAGCCCTCCACTTAACAACGTGTCAACTGTACACAGCCTCAGGTGAGGCTGTCAGAAGATGTTACAGAAGGAGCAACTCCCTGTGTCATTGTCCCCAGGCCTTCTCGTGGGACGTGGAATGGCCCTGGAATCCATGATGGAGTGATTCCTGCCTGCCCCCGTGTGTCTCTAAGCTGGTGAGTTTGTGTCTTCTTTTTAGTAAAAATCTTAAGATGATCAACATTTCCTACGAAGTTGCTGAGCCACTCAAGAGACCGAGATCTGAAGATCTGGATTCAAAGCCAGCCTGAGGAGAAGCATCCCAGAGACTTTCTCTGTAACTAACCAGAAGAAAGCAGGAAGCTCAACTGGTAGAGTGCCAGCCTTGAGCAAATCCACAAATGAGAATGCAAGACCCCAATTTCAAACTCCAATACCAACACATACAAATAATAATATAAAATAAAAATAGAACAAAAGCTTACAAATAGAGAACATGAAGAAGGAATTCTGTGCAGCTGCATAGTGTACATTCTAAATTGTGCTCTTGACAAAAGATTAAGAAAGGTTTAAAAGGTTTTAAAGTTACTTAATTATAATAATCTAAGTTTATTTGATTAGTGACTAAAAAATGTATGAATTCGGTGTAGTCTGCGCATAGTGTGTGGGGTTTGTGTGAGAGCTCTGCAGAATCCTGCACCTTCCCATGCACCCAGAAATCACTCACCAACTCACACAGCCGCACTGTCCATTCTCCATTATGTCAAGTGCCATTTGTCACCTCGGAAGTGTCCATACCCTCATATAAGTTCAGGTACATGAAGGCAGGTGAATAATCATAATTGTGTTATAACTTCCTGTAGTGTTCAATACTCTGACATTCTACAGAGATTTATAGGTGTCAGTATATTTTAATTAAAACCAGTGATAGGTTATAATTAGCAAAAAAAAAAAAAGTAAAGTCTTTCTAAGAAGATGTGGTATAAAGGCTTCACTAGCCAAAAAACAAAATCAGAAAAGAATTCATGAAAGAGATGGCATTCAAGACAGCCCTTAAAAAGCTATGATTGTTCTGAGCATATACCCAGAAGAATACGATTATTCTTAATTTTCTATTTAATGATCACAATAGTCATGGCATGATAATGACCTAAATTACTTGAACGATAGGTAACTCTAGAAATCTGCTATAGGTGATCAGAGGAATTCTGTATGTTTGATTCACTCTTTAGAAAAAGAAGACATAAACTCACCAGCTTAGAGACACATGGGGTGGGGGGCAGGCAGGGATCACCCCGTCAAGAGCCACTTGAATTAACACAGGTAGAACATTATGCAAAGAGAAAAAGACAGGCACAGAGAGACAGGCCTTACAGGATTTCACTTCAGTATGTGATCTGTCAGTCTCTTAGAAACACAGGCTATGGGGTTGTCAGGGCCTGGAATTTGGAACAGAATGTGAGTAGGAAAGATTTGATCAAAGAACACCAAGTTTCCCTTGCAGTGGTAGAATACATTTCAATAAGCTGATGTACAATGTTGTAACCACAGTAAATAATAATAATATATATTTAGAGTTTTGAAAAACAATAGATACTTTTAATTGACATTACCAAAACTAAGTGACAGTTGATAGGGTGATCGATGTATCACTAAAAATGCTTCATTTTCTTAATGGTACTTGGGTTTGAACCCAGGACTTCACACATGCTAGGCAAATGCTCTATGATCCAAGCCACACCCCAGCTTTTATTTAATTTTTCCATAATCTCTTCCTGGAACAAACATAACACTATGCCTATAAATATACTAGCAACTGAAAATATTTTTCAAACTCTGTAATTATAAAAGCTAAAGATCTTGGCACCATGCATCCTTGGCTTTTTTTGCCAGGGAGAACATCATCTTAACATCTGGGGTTCACAGCCCGCCCTGTACATTTTCAGCTGGCTCATGTCTCTGTTTTTCATGGTAAACCCTTAGCTTCTTCGCCCTTTAGTTTCTGCAGTGCCATCTTTAAATTCTCTGAGTTCAGTAGAATGGACACTCTTAAGAGGGCAAAAGTACCACATCTGGGGCAAATCAGAATCTGTTTCCCTTTTCCTCCATGGTATTATACAGATGTGAGCAGTAAGAACATCCAGCAGGTGGGCGCCAGAGGCTCCTAACTGCAATCCTCACGTCTCAGGAAGCTGAGACCTGAGGATCGCAGTTCAGAGTCAGCCTGGGAAGGAAAGTCCATGAGACTCTCGCCTCCAGGTCATAACAGAAGAAGCCAGAGCTGGTGCTGGAGGACCAGCCTGGAGCCAAGGAAGCCCAGAGCTCAAGCCGTAGGATGAAAGAAAGGAAGAAAGAGAGAAAGAAAGAAAGAAGAGAGAGAGAGAGAGAGAGAGAGAGAGAGAGAGAAAGAAAGAAAGAAAGAAAGAAAGAAAGAAAGAAAGAAAGAAAGAAAGAAAGGAAAGAAGGAAGGAAGGAAGAAGGAAGGAAGGAAGGAAGGAAGGAAGGAAGGAAGGAAGGAAGGAAGGAAGGAAGGAAGGAAAGGAGGAAGAAGGAAAGAAAGAAAGGGAGGAAGGAAGGAAGGAAAGGAAGGAGAAAGGAGAAAGAAAGAAAGAGAAAGAAAGAAAGAAAGAAAGAAAGAAAGAAAGAAAGAAAGAAAGAAAGAAAGAAGAAAGAAAGGAAAGAAAGAAAGAAGAGCGGGAGGGGAAAGAAGGAAAGGAGGGAGAGAAGCAGGGAGGGAGAGAGAGGAAAGAAAGAAAGAAGGAAGGAAGGAAGGAAGGAAGGAAGGAAGGAAGGAAGGAAGGAAGGAAGGAAGGAAGGAATCACCATAGTGCTTTCCATAGTGGTTGAAGGAGTTTGCACTCCCACCAACAGTGTAGTAGTGATCCCTCCTGGCCACATTCCCTCCAGCATCTGTTGTTATTAGTTTTCCTGATCCTGGCCATTCTAACTGGAGTGAGGTGGAATCTTAGAGTTGTTTTGATTTGCATTTCTTTTATGACCAGAGATGTTGAGCATTTCTTCATGTGTCTATAGGCCATTTTTGTTTCTTCTTCAGAGAAGACTCTCTTTAAGTCTTTGGCCATTCTTTTAATGGGATGGCTGTTACTTTGGAGATTAGTTTTGGAAATGGAAAGACTTAGAAAAAAATCATATTAAGTGAAGTAAGCCAGACTCAAAGGAACATACGCTCCATTGTTTCCCTCATTTGTCATAATTAGTAGAAACCTTGGGCTCTCCTAGCAGAGATTTACAATAGAGCAAAACCTAGATACATACGGCCATATGGTTTGATGCTAAATGAAAGGACCTCCAGGATATAGAAACAAAAGCCATATAATGAGTGATTGTTGTCCTTAATGTAATAGGTTATCTCTCATCTCTTTTGCTGTCTCTTGGTTTTCTCATATGGTTTCAGTATTTCACCTTGTTATCTGATATATTGTATATATGTTTATTTGGTTATTTGAAATTGGATAGGGAAGGGGGGGAAACAAGGTGAGGGGCAGTGGTGGAGGGAGGGAAATAGGGACCAAGACATGAGAAAGGGTATCAATGTTTGTGAAGTAATGCACCTTCTATCTGGTGAATATAATGTAACCCTTCTATTAATTACAATAAAAATATATGAGAAAAAATCAAAAAAAGGAAGGAAGGAAATCCATCCACCAAGTAAACAAACCGACCACCTCATGGCTGCTCCCACACTTACAGAGACAGCAGGTCCTGTTTCTGCTTATTCCAGCTTTAGGGAGCTCTGCTCTCTCCCCAGTACAGTCCATTATGTCCCTACATCTAGGAGTGAGCCAAACGCTTGGCACCATCGTGGATTTAGGTTTTTTCCTCACACTGCCCATGCTCTTTCAGGTAGAACGGAAGAGATGATTTAAGAGAAGGACTCGTAGCTTTGGAGCTTAGGGAAGGGCTCTGATGTGGAGAGTCCAGCATTAGCAAGCAGAAGAAAGCCAAGGAGGCCCAGAAGTGACTGCTGGCGAAGGGGTTGGCCGGGCACTCCGTCTTCTCCATCCACCTGTGCACTTGCACCCAGCAGCTGACGCCTGTCCCTTCCACTAGTGACCTTTCATTTGCTCAGGTGTGCTTTGGATCCTGGTCCTTTCTCGGGGTGGAGTGGGGGCTGGCCATACCTCATTCCTCCCAACCTCTTCCTGAATGGCAGAGAAGGAGCAGCCTCCGGCTGTTCCAGAGCAAGCAAGGCAATTTCCCCAGGAGTTTAAGTAGATGAAAAGAAAAATCTTTATTGCAGTATTGGCAGTAGACAAACACTAAGTACTTTGGAAGATTAATTTCATTCCCAAGTGCCGCTCTGACCGTTAATCAATGATATTAGCAACTTCCTACTTTCCCTGTTGTAAACAAAGTGAGCCGAAAGTCAATGGGAACAACTAAATTTGGCTGACATTCGTGCAAGAAATCTTGGAAATTCCATGAAAATGGGAGGCAAAGCAGATAGTAAATAGCACAGAAATCTATACATTGCCATATTTTTATGTTCACGCCAGCAGAATTTGATTTTAAGTTGTAAAATTTTACAATAGACTTTGGCTCTTGATGTGTTCCAATTTTAAAAGATTTAGATTTTTTTTCCTGAGAAAACAAAGACTGCAATGCTGTAACTCTTCCCCTCTCATTATGTATCTCTGAGGGGAAAAAAATACTTCATTTCACCTTTTTTTACAACCTTTGAGTGTGTTTTTTCCCCTTGCTGGAATAAATTTGAGAAGGACATTTAGTCTATCTACTTCAGTGAACATTTTCCATCGTTAAAAAGCTGAAGTGAAGATAGCCAATGTGACATGACAAAATAGAATGAGGAAAATAGCCTCTATGTGATGTTCTTCTAGAACATGGAGGAAGCTGGGAATGAACTGGTATTTCCTACCTGCGATCCTACTCGGGAGGCTGAGATCTGAGGGTTGCGGTTTGAAGCCAACCCAGACAGGAAAGTCCATGAAACACTTTCCTTTAACTTTTGGGGAAAAAAGAATCTTTCAGTAGTTATATAAAGGCGTTGCCATTTAACAAGGCAGTTTATGAAGAATGTTGATCATATTGATCGATGTCATCTCTTTCAACATTCTTACCCATCCCTCCCCACCCACTCCTTCCTCACTCTTCTTAATTTGTGGGATACGCATGTCAAATTCATTGCTGCCTTCTGCCCCTCTTCTTCTCATTTGTCTGCCCCGTTCCCCTTTCATCCTACTCCACGCCTTTTAAGTACCCACTTCCTGGTATTTGTTTTATTAAAATTTGTCTTTTTCTTTCTAAGAAAGCAGACTGGAATCTACCTTCTCTCAATTTATACATTTGTATATACTTGTGGGAGAGTCCCCAAAAGCCAAGCTGTGAGGCCTGAAAGGTTGGGGAAGATGGAACGCTGAGAGTTTCCTGAAATGGGGGGGGGGTCAGTCCTGGCTTGAAGGAAATTCAGATTTCTATCGTGGGTGTAGGCTAATTCCACACCAAAGTTTCTGGGGAAAAAAAATAGACAAAAATCTATGTTAATGGTAAATCATTTACTGCTTACACCTGTTTCTAAAGATAAAAGTTATTCATTACTTGAGGAAAATTATACCACATGACCAGCGCTTGTGACTTCAGGAAATTGCGAGTTCCCTTTCTGTGCATGCACCTGTTCCCTGCTCAATAAATACCTCACACAATGACCCTGGACACCCGAAGCTGGCGGAAGACTTCAGGCCCATGGTGTCCAAGCCCCGATTCCACGGCCCAGTTTCCATCATCGCCTTGTCCTCAGTCAGCCACAGGCTGGGACACACTTGCCTAAGGCCAATGCAATGCCTGACACATTTATAAGCATCCAGCTAACCAGCACAGCCCAGAGGTGGAGCTGTAGCTAAAGTAGTAAGAGTACCAGCTTTGAGCAAAAGAGCATCCAGGCTTTGTGTTCAAGCCCAGTACCAGCACACCCTCTATCTCCATTCCCCTCAAAAATGCAGAGAGAGAGAAGTCATCTCTTTCCTCTTACACAATGAAATGAGGAGGCTTACAGACAGTAGACTACCTTTTGTCTTCTCCCACTCACAGCATGGTCTCAAGGGAAGCAAAACGCTATCTAGGTTCTTGGGACAACATTTGAAAAATTACTTTGCTAAGCTAAATGTCAGTAAGGCCAGTGGTAGATTCAAAGCACAAAAATGTGTAGAGGTGCCTAGAAGCTTTGAGTCAAAATATCTCCCAGGTTGTGAAAACGATAGCAGAAAGGCCGCTAGGCAACCAGGATTAACTCCAAATGGATCAAAGGTCTTGAGTTAAAAACAAATACACTGAAAACTTTACAAGAAGGAATAGGAGATACCCTAGGTCTCCTTGGCACAGATGGAAACTTTCTTAATAAGGACCAAGAAACACAACAAATCAGAGAAAGGCCAGATAAGTGGGACTTCATTAAACTGCAGAGCATCTGTAAGGCAAAGGACATAGCTAGTAAATTAACTAGAAAGCCTACAGCGTACAAGAAGATCTTCACTAACCATACAACAGACAAAGGCTTCATATCTAAAATATATCAACAGCTCAAAAAATTGAATCACTCCCAAACTAGTCTCCAAAGAAACAACCATCCCATTAAAAAATGGGCCAAAGACTTAAAGAGAGTCTTCTCTGAAGAAGAAATAAGAATGGCCTATAGACACATGAAGAAATGCTCAACATCTCTGGCCATAAAAGAAATGCAAATCAAAACAACTCTAAGATTCCACCTCACTCCAGTTAGAATGGCCAGGATCAAAAAATCTAATAACAGATGCTGGAGGGGATGTGGCCAGGAGGGATCACTACTACACTGTTGGTGGGAGTGTAAACTTGTTCAACTACTATGCAAAGCAGTATGGCAGTTCTTCAAAAGACTAAACATAGAGCTTCCCTTGATCCAGCAATTCCACTACTTGGCATTTACCCAATTGTCCAGAAACAACGTACTAAAGCCACTAGCACAACAATGTTCATTGCAGCACTATTTACCATAGCAAAGATATGGAACCAGCCCAGATGCCTCTCAATTGATGAGTGGATCAACAAGATATGGTATTTGTACACAATGGAATTCTATGCTGCTGTCAGAAAGAACGACATCACCCCATTTGTAAGGAAATGGAAAGACTTAGAAATAATTATATTAAGTGAAGTAAGCCAGACTGAAAGGAACATAGGCTCAATGGTTTCCCTCATTTGTCATAATCAGTAGAAACCTTGGGCTCTCCTAGCAGAGATTTGCAATAGAGCAGAACCTTGATACATAAGGCCATATGGTTTGATGCTAAATGAAAGGACCTCCAAGATATAGAAAAAAAAGCCATATAATGACAGATTGTTGTCCTTAATGTACTGTGTTATCTCTCATCTCTTTTGCTGTTCCTTGGTTATCTCATATTGTTACAGTATATTACCTTGTTATCTGATATATTGTATAGATGCATATTTGGTTATTTGAAATTGGATAGGGAAGGGGGCAAAACAAGGTGAGAGGCAGTGGTGGGGAGAGGGAAATGGGGACCAAGACATGAGAAAGGGTATCAATGTTTGTGAAGTAATGCACCTTCTATCTGGTGAATATAATGTAACCCTTCTATTAATCACAATAAAAATATATGGAAAAAAAAGAAAGACCACTAGACAGACTTGGCTGTTAGAATTCCTTCCTCCATCCACTGCATAAACAGAATTACATGCCTGCATTTGATGAGCTCTCTATGTGTCAATCTACCAATTGGCAAAATGCAGCAAGTTGAACCCCAAAGTTCTCTAGTCAGACTTTAATTATTAGGTTATTGCTAGCCAATAAACATGACAAATATCATTCAGATGTTACTTAATCTCCAATAACTAATATATGATGAGTGATGAGGAATTTATAACAATCTATAATGATTAACTAATAATAATAAAAACATGGGAAATAGAAATAAAGCCAGGGTGAAAGGGAACATCTTATATGGCCAAGGCCATATCTTTTTCTTCCATTTATTTTCTGGTTTGTGAAACAATGAGCATATACCTATATGCACATACATTAATGAGTCCCCAAACCCGGATTTCAGGCAAACTTGGCCTCTTGGGTTTTTTCCCTCTAAACCCTATTTTTCTGTTTGCACCAGTAGTTTCATGCTTTCTTAGAAATGATTTATGCCTCTGATCTTCCAATATCTTCTTTCCAGAATCAGACTTCTTTAGAAAGCTTCTACCTCTATCTATAGTATCATTTCTTTCACTAATTGTTCTAAGTCCTTCATTCCAAGAGAGCTTATATTGGCTCTATTCTCTTTCTGAAACCTTGTGGTTAGAATGACATTAAATAACATACTAACCATCAATTACTGCCTGACATTGTTTTGCATGGTGCTTAATCTCTGCCTTTTGTACCTTTCCTTATTTGACTTTTGATTGAGCAAATTCAGAGTTGCTGCAAACCTATATGTCTATTCTTCTCCAGAAAGAACATTAAGTTTGCTTCTTCCTAAAAGGCTTTCTTTATTCTACAAACAAGAAAATAAAACTAAGCAAGAAGGAGAAGTATTTCCACACATGTCACACTCTCAAATCTCAAACTTCCTGATGAAGAAGGAATGGTGATCACACAAACCTTTAGTAATTGCTCTTGGCATCTGCCCACACATTGAATTTCACTCTTTTGTCACAAGAAAAAATTCATCTGAAATGCAGAAGGGAAGAGAAAACTGATAAATGTGAAAGACATACTTTTCTAATGAAGATAGATGATAGATAAATACAACATATTTAAAAATAAAGAAAGACCATCTGCCACCTCGATAGATCTCAGATATTTAGCTACCACCAGAAACATGGTCAACAGTAAGAGAAATGTGATGGGTCACTCCTTGACATCTTTGTCCCCTTTCTAGATGGTGTTGGTCTACAAAATGCTCAGATATAAAGTCCTGAGTTCAGAGATCTTGTATTTATTCCCTCTTAGAGACATCCATATCATAACAGGTTAAACTCAGACGAGATGACCTCCCTTGACAAAAGAATCAAACAAGTCCAAATTGATCGCCTAAGTGGATCAATAGAAACTTAACTGAAATAGATTGGGGGTTTTATCAAACCTGATGGAGTAAAACCCTAATCCGATCACTTCCAATTCACACTTATAGAACCAAATTTTCACCACAAATTGATCCAATTACCCGGGATGAATGGTCAGCCTTAATCATAGATTAAGGCACTAAGGAATTCTTTTCTTATACTTCAATGCTTTCTATTATTTTGAACTCTTAGAGGTTGTTTTAGCTTTCCTTCTTTCATTGAATTTTATTCAAGTTTTATATTTTATAATTTGACTTTCCCTCTAACTTTTAATCAGAAATAAATATTCATGTAATAGCCAGAGAAGCCATAAGGGTATATATGTATTGAGCCATTAATCCAGAATACCCCAATAAACCAGCAATAAGACAAATTTTAGTAGAGATGTTAATGTAACCGAGATTGCCCATTTGAAGTTTTCTTGTCTATTGTGTTACTACTAATGATTTGATAAAACATGTTTATATACATACAGTCTACCATTAGGCCACATTCCCGATCCCAATCATATTATTTTACTCTAAGAAATTTGCTGCAATTCCAAAAGAGATTATCCAGAATACATAGATCCCTTCTACTATTTCTGTCCATAGCATCAAACAGTGAAAGAAACAACTTTCTATAGTATGTAACACAGATTTTATGTTTCTTTATTCAACCTAACTCAAATTTCTTCCCTTGTAAATGTACTACGTACAATCATTTCATCCCAGATTTCATCTAAGATTGCTAATACCAATAGTGACTTCCCAGGCAGCAACCTCTTGCTTTATACCCACAAAGGGTAGACAATATCTGAACTGTAAATCTCCTATGCTAAACCTCAGCAACAGTGTCTTCTAAGGAAAATGTTCATGAATTACTAATGGCCTGGCTGTATTTTAAAACAAACAAACAACTCCACCATGATGCACACTGCAGGTAAACTGACATTTTGAGTGGAAACTCTTTGTCATAACTATTTAGTTCCTATAGGTGAAGCAGCAGAAGGTCTAGTCTAATCAGAACAAAATGATTGCCCTGTGTCCATCTTTTCATAGTTCTGGGTTATTTTCAAGTTGAGCTGGAAATTCTTGAAGTGAGTTGATCCAGTTAGATCCATCTAACAGCACCTTATTCAAATCAGGAATATCTGTAAACCCATCTGTCAGATAAGGCCTTGAGTGTAGTACTTCCTGGCCCAAATCATTAGATAAATATGCCATCAGGAGACTAAACTTGACATGACCATCTTCTGGGGAGACAGCATGCCAATTACTAGGACAAAATAAAGCAACAACCTCTTCACGATGATAACCTCAAGGACTCCAGACACACCAAAATTGGGGATTTGCTCACTTTGTCTCCTGTCGCAGCTACCATGGGCCCTTTCTCTTTCTTCAGCTTTACCTGGGCATAGACCTAAGCCTTCCCTTCCTGCCACTCCTGAGGTCAGCGGCAGGAGCAGGCCAGCAGCAAGAGAGTGTGAGTGCCCGAGACGCTGGGCACATATCCTGTCACCCTCGCCACAAGCCAGAGGCCTCCTGAGATTCACATATTGAGCACATAATTTTAGAAGCTTATTTATGAATTTTACATTTTAAATGCCTTTTTTGCCAGTCCTGGGCTTGAGCTCAGGGCCTGAGCACTGTCCTTGGACTTTCTCAAAGCTAGAGCTCTACCACTTGAGCCTCAGCACCACTTCTGGCTTTTTTTCTATGTATGTGGTACCGAGGAGTTGAACCTGGGTCTTCGTGCATGCTAGGCAAGCACTCTACCACTAGGCCAAACTCTCAGCCCCCTTAAATTCCTTTTTGTATTGTTCTTTCAACCACCTTGTAGCTTCCTATAGGCACATATTATTTTCCTATATGCACTTACTATTTTCACGCCATATTATTTGATATTTATTCTACTAAATTACCTAAAGCTAAGGCATTGTAATTATAACTAGCCAGCTACAAGGTATATTATGAGCATATTTCCTCTGACACTTACCAAGATAATTGACAGGATGATGAAATAATTTCTGAATTGTAGTTGCAGTTTAATAACCTAACTGCATGCATGTTTATATTTGATTTACAGGACAGCTAAATCTTACAATCTGAACTGAATTTTATCCCACATTTGATAGAGAAGGCCAAGCTTTCGTTAAAATGACAAGAGCCAACTTTTTAATATAGTCAGATCCTGCTTCTATTTCATATCCAGGAATGAAAATCTACTGAACATAGTGTTTCTCGAGACCGAGATTATGAATGATCAGTTGTGGAACAGGAAAATTTTAGTAATTAAGGAAAACTAAAATATAATGAAATATGCATGGATGATACAACTTCATAAGATGACCTTGACACTTCTAAAAGAAGGTGAAGAGACAGAGAAAGCTTAGCTGTGCTAGAACATTTTTCTACTGTATAATTAGATTCTAAGTTCACCAAAAGTAATGTATGTTCAGTAGACAGACAAAATTGAAGGGAATTAGTGTTATATAGACACAGACATGTAAAAATAAAGGGTCAGGACAATTAGGTGATAGGTATATACATGTTTATCGAATTGTTAGTATGAGAATATTTTTGTACATGTATCAACATAGTATAATATCTAATCCTGTTTATTAGCTAGCGACATTCTGTGATTTAAACTTCTATGCTAACAAAAAAAAAGCAATGGGAGAAATAGGAAGAGGTTTTATCCAGGCAGTAAAGTAGTGAAAATAAATGCTTACACAATAATATGCTTTAACTCATTTGGAGTAACTGTTGGCCATTAAATATCGTCAAAACAGATACCATGCTGTGAATTACAAGGTCTTAAACATCCCTTTAACTGATATTTGACTTGTTAGAGTGTAATGGTGGGTGGAGAGAAGAACATCACAATAAATAATAGAAGACAAATTCTAGGCCTGTCAGCAAAGATTTCTTATGTGTTAGTTTCACTTAAACATTGAAGGAAATGACAAAGGCATAAATAGAATGAAAGCCACCTTAATGAAGTCTTTTTTTATACCATTCAGCAACAATGAATCTAAACCAATTTCCAGACAAGACAATTTCAGCATTCAAGTCAGATCTCCAGACTGGTTTTCTGCACTTCAAGGAACAATTTTTTAGGCCAGCTAAAGGTACAATGTCTTGGTGTCATCTATTTTTTTTTCAATTTTTTTGCCCAACTTGATGGTGTCTGTAAATCTTTTTGAATTTATAGGGTGGGTTCTGTAGTTGAAGCAGATGCACTGAATATTAATACCTACTCAGTCACTTTGGAGGTTCAAGTATGGCAATAAATGTAATAGAAAGAAATACTATCAAATCCCAAAGGTTAAGAGGACACCAGCAAAAGCAAATCTCCCTTTTGGCTTTTAAGAGTCCTTCTGTCTAAACTATGATTGATCCAAATTTACATTGTCATTGAAAAAGCCAAACAAGCACATGATGGTGTTACATTAGCTATTTACACCAAAGTGGATGTCTGGGAATGAAGGCTGTTTCAAGAGATTCAATTGATGTTAAAATAATCCATTCACTCTACCAGCTTATTAAGAATCTACTTTATGTCAGAAACTATGTCATGTGCTAATAATCCATGTATCAAGTTCATCTTCCCTGTCTTTCTTGGGAACTTAGCTGTGCAGCTGGAATCACAAATTCTACAAGAATTTGAAAAGCCAAAGCTACCTGCCTGCACTGTCCCCATGACTCTGGAGCCTGACTTTATCCTGATGTTACCAGAATTACCCTTCCCCTTCCCCCACCACTCCCCTGCCCCTCCCTCTCTCTTCCCTCACTCTCCACCAGCTCAGAACAGAAGCACCAAACCCAAGCTCTAGGCACAGGCCCAGGCACAGGAATGTGTGCTAGAGCTACTGTTCTTCCCCTTTCCCTGCATCTCTGTCCACTTCTACTGTTCTCCCTCTCTCTCCCTCAGCTCTTGAGAGCAAAGCGATCTTCTTACTGGCTGTCTGTGATCTCTGCAAATCACGTTAAAATGTTGTAACAATGACAATGTTTTCTTTATAGTTCATGACACCCCAATAACATGTCCAGTTTCTAGAAAGGGGTTTATTCCATAGAGCTTTCTGTGATGATGAGTGTTTTCTGTTCAATGTGTACATTGAACAACCCACAGTGATACGTAGCTATTGAACATGTAAAACAAAGGCTGGTAAAGCTGAGCGACTCAATTTGTAACTACTTGAATCTTTAGGTATTTTTATTTTTAAATGATCCCATGTGGCTAGTGGCTATTAATTAACACAGGACCAGTCTAGATAAAGAACTTCCACCAAGCACTGTGTACTTATTTTAATTATCTAGTGCTTATTGCAGTCAACTTATCAAATATGTATTCATAAACTTCATTTTCTTCATATTAAATAATTATATATCTTAATTTTTTTAAAGTATCTGACTATCAAGCCAGATTTCCATCCACCAGCGGTGTTTGCCCAGCAACAAGGTTTGGTAATAGTTTTGAGCTTGGCATAGGCACATGCCCTCCTGAGCTCTTCTGGTGTCCATTCTCAGCCCACGAACATCACTATCTTTAATCGCACAGGAGACACTGCCACATCACGCAAAGTAGCTCTCAGTCATGAGCCATCACCGCTTTGTATCAAAAACAGCCTTCCAGAAATTCCCCAGGAAGGCAGGCCCACCCAGCCATTCTCAACAAGGGAAGCACTTGTCAAAAGCCACCCCTGAAAGAGCGGGGGCCACGTCGATTGTATTCCATGTTCCACAGGCAGAATCCACCTGCAGTTAAAAACAAAACACTTCCCTGGATCACTTTTTTTTTCTTTCCTGAAAGCACTTTCTAGGTAAAAGGAAGGAACAAGTCAGAAACCTGATGCTTCTTCCACATTTTCCTCAAGACACTTGCATTCCTTGGCATACCCAGCGGCGAGGCAGCTATGGACTGGGGCTGCTGGGGTGAAGCTCCCTGTTTCTCCTAAGTCCTCCATCCTGGAGGGGACCTGAAACAGAAAGGTGGTTTCTGAATTCAAGTTCCCTCCTCTTTGAGACTTCATTCCTCAGTGTCATGGAACAGGTCCCTGGGGGACCCGAACAACCCCGCTTCCCCCTCCCCTGCCCTCATCTTGATGGTAGTTTTCTGCTTACCTGCCAATAAAATGTGGTGGGAAGGGGCAGCCTCAGTGCAGCCAGTGCCGTTCCACCCACTAGAATCACCCCAGAGAAGCCCCAGGTTTCACACCCAGGGCTGCCTTCAAGAGTCCCTGGCTGGAGTCTGAGACAGGACACGCACAGCTGAGGACTATGGGAAGAGGAGCCGCTGGGGTTCCGGGACCTCTGGCCTCTGATGGTGCCTCTCAGTGAGGAACGGTCAGGTACGTGAGTGACCTGGCCCTCAGCTCAGGCAGCAGGCTCACGGCAGTGGACTGGGCCCAACCCCAGCACCACAGTCCCGTCCACACAGGCCCATTCCAGCCATGGCCACATATGGCTATCCAACACCCAAACTCGGCCACTCCACGTGCAGATGCACTATAAAATATGGAATATGCACGGAGTCCACAGCAGGACATAAAAACCACCTCATTCACCATTTCTGGGCTGACTCCATGTTAATATTTTGGATGTATTGTGCTAAACGAAAGGTTATTAAAATGCATTTCCCTATTCACGTTTCGTTCGTAAAGGTGACCGTGAGAGCATTTGGAATTACAGATGTGGTTTCTGTGGGTGGCTCCCATGAGCATTTACTGGGTCACACTGGTCTAAAAGTATTCTATTTCCACAGTGCTTGACCTAGGGGAGTTAAAAGTCTCTTTGTGATCTCTTTACCTTCTCAGATATTACATTTTTCACGGCCCTTTCTTCAAATATTTACTCTTCACACACTGGCTGTTTTGCTCTAGACTAATGAAAAATTCAGAACCTCTCTTAGTTACTTCAGAGAATAGAAATTGGCGTGTGGAGAGATGTTGGTGACAAATCGCAAGGCACAGCACAGCCCCTGGGAGCAGAGCTGTCTTCTCCTCACCCTCTGTCCAGGGTCTGTCTTGTCTACATGCTCCTCTCTTCCTCGCTCCTCCCGGGAGCACAACACCCTGCAGCTTCCTCCCTGGGGCGGGCGGGGGGCCTGCCAGGCTCCTGTGGAGAGCGGCCTCCCTCTTCTGAAGACAGACACTTTTCTCTTTCAGAGGCGGTGAGAGAATACATTTCTCCTTAACTTTTCACTCTTGCAAGTCAACAAAGAAAGTCTCTGGAGAGTTTTTATTTTATTTTATTTTTTTAGGTGTGAAGTCTAGACAAGGATTCAAAGAAGGTAAAATAAAAATGTAGCCAGAGCGTGAGAGGCACTTCCCAGCCGGGACCTCCTCCCTCCGGCTCATCGGTGGCTGGGGACAGTGATTCTCCAGATCCCCAGCGGCCTGGCCTGGTCAAGTCCTCACCAGCCCATCTGCACTCTAACTCTAATCACAAAACTCTAGTCCAGCAAAATGCCCTGGGAACCGAGGTGGGTAACTGACATAGTGCTGGGCGGCGCTGGCTCTCACCTGCAGCCCGAGCCACTCAAGAGGCTGAGATCTGTGGGCCACACTGCCAGTCCAGCCTGGGCAGACAAGCATGAAAGACAACAGAGGCCAGAACAACCTAAGGAACACAGAAAAGCTGGGAGAGCCAGGGCCTGGGCAAGGCCCACACCTCATGCCTAGACCCCTCTCAGAATTCTCATCTCCAGAAGAGGGGCTGACCACACTACAGTAGGAAGAGACTCCTCGCCCCCCCTAACACCTGCAGCCCTCATTTGGGTTCTTACTGGTTTTGTCCAGAGCCTGTTCTCTTGGTGGAGCCTCAGCTCCGTGCTCTGCTCAGGGTTTTCTGAGAATTTCCCATGCTTCTCTCCTCGGCAATGCTGTGGGGATTCCTCATTCAGAGTTACATGGTCCCTGGTGACCCAGCCTTCGTCCATGCAGCAGCGGGGGTCTGACCTCCGGTCTCAGCCTCGCAACACACGTGACTTCTACCTGGCACCTTGTGCCCTCTGGCTTGGACTGCAGCTCTCGTCTCAGGCCTTTTGTGGTGCTTCACTTGGTGAGCCTTGCTATTTGTTAGTCATTGCATTAAACTGTATTGTTTTAGGAGTGTATTTTTTTTAAGATCCACTTCTCACAAAGGGAATAATTCAACAGTAAATTGAAATAATACTTGGAAATACCTGACCTGAGGAAGAAATTTTAATTTGTGTTATAAACCATTCAGTTAATGACGTAAGAAGACATACATTCATTTTTAGTTACATATGTTTATATGACAAATACTGGGAAAGAGAAGTCTGTCCTTGGTATAAAATGCAGAAATACAATCAGGGCAGTAATAGACATCTAGATTAAAGGTGTAACTTACCACCATGCTCGAGTGACTCAGCTAAGGTCATGTGTGGTAAAGGAAAGGAAAGCATTCTATAGCATCATCTAGTGACTTAAAATTCATACTCAGATTGGAATTCGGCAGAAGTCCTCATAACAACTCCCTCCTCCCCAAGCATCATGTGGTGAGAGGTCAAGAGGGTCATCAGGAGGGGTCTTTCGTTGCTTCTTTTACTGGAGCAAGAGAGGTAAATTGTGGAGACTATCTTGCTTGAAGATTACACCACTCGCAAGGCCCAGAGTCACAGCTCCTCTCCAAGAAGACAGAAGTGAGAAGCTTCGCTCTGTATCATCCTGGGCTCTGTTTCCCAAGATCTGCACAGCACAGAGAACTCCCTGACCGGGAGACAGGACACAGCACACGCTCGAGGACACGGACTGTTCTTGTGAAAATAGTGAACAAGCTACTCTGCTCTTATTCTTCATTCATTCCTCTTGCCTTCTTAGACCTCAGCAGCATAAATACCTGAAAAGGTTATGGTATTTTGCAATATTGATATTTTTATTAGGCTATACATTTCTAACAGAGGTCCTCAGTAGCATTTTCATTTGCTGCTAAATACATTTCTTTTTAAAAAATTTAAATTGTACTTTATTGTTGCGGTAACTTACAGAGGGGTTACAGTTACATTCATCAGGTAATAGGTGCATTACTTCTTGTTGAATACCTTTCTTTCCAAAATAAAATGCTGATTTTACTTCATTCAAATCTGTTCTTTTCAAAGTAAGGATATGGCTATGCAAACCATGTTTAAAAAATGGCTGTGGAATCCTAAATACTTGAGAAACTGAGATCTGCAGGATGACAGTTCAAGGTCTTCTCTGACCAAAAAAGGTCACAAGATTGTATCTCAACAAATAAAGAGCTGGGTGAGGTGATTTATTCCTGTCAACCCAGCTACGTGGAAACTGCAAATAGGAGGACTGTGGTTCAAGCCAGGAAAAGCTGACAGTGATTCGAAACTAGCAAGATCTAACAAAAGCAAAAAGGCTGGAAGTCTGCATGAAGTGGAAACTGCCTAGCAAAATCGAGGCCCTGAGTTCCATCCCCAGGTGACATCTATTTTAAGCATTTCTTCAGCTCCTAATGCTTCATCTAGTAGAGTTGGGTGTATTTCTGCAGTGATGCCTTCCCCAGCAATGCCTCTGGAAACCAAGTTAGCTCTACCTTAAAAATGCCAATTTAGTCTGATACCCACACCTGGATTCCTAGCTATGCAGCAGCTGAGATCTGAAGGCCATGGTTTGAAGGCAGGAAAGTCCATGAGATTCTTAGCTCCATTTAAACACCAGAAAATCAGAAGAGGAACTGTGGCTCACAGTGGCAGAGTGTTAGCCTTGAATGAAAAAGCTCAGGGACAGTGTCCAGGCACCAAACTCCACAATTGCCCCCCCCCCAAATAAAAGCCCATTTACCATTTCCTATAGCATCATCTACTTATAAGTAATTTTCTTTGTTCTTTTGTCCATAGGTTCCTTACAGATAAATGGAATTTTGAACTATCCTTTTGTATTTGATTCCTAATTTTACTGTATTATGGACATCATCTCTATGATACTAAATGCTTTGAGTTTGGTTGATTTCATTGGATAGTCCTTGCTCAAAAGTTATGATTATCTATTGTGTGCGAATTATATTTACAGCATACACATAAAGCTAATCTCTATGTGTGAACACTAAAAACACATTGATTTTTTTTCAAAAAATCTTCAGGATGTGGTAAAATCTCCAACTCAAACTGACAATTCTTCAAGATTTTTCTATTACTTTGGCCACTGCTCACCCCACTCCTTCTTTAACAAGAGAACTTCTGAAACCAAGAAACCCGAGGGGAAAGGTGGAATGTGAACTAAAAATAAAATCTTTCTACTAGCTGTGTCCTCCTGCCAAGACTAAAGAGTGACCCTGTGGCTTGACTTGAATTGACTTACTATTTGCTGAATTCGACAGAGGTCAGAAAACCTCCCAAAATACACTTCCATTTTAATGTCCTGTCTTTGTGCCAGTCCAGAGCCCAGTGGCTATTCTAAGAAATGAGGAGCAGTCCCAGCAGGAGCAGGTGTTTCTTCTGCTTTTATCAAGTAAATAAAATATTACAATATTCAAGGATAGACTAAAAATCAATCATTTAGTCATAAGGGAATAGAAATTATTATTTTTCTTTTTTTATTGTGATTAATAGAAGGGTTACATTGTATTCACCAGATAGAAGGTGCATAACTTCACAAACATTGATACCCTTTCTTATGACATGGTCCCCATTTCCCTCCCACCCTCCCCCCCGCTTATCTTGATTTCCCCCCTTCCCTATCCAATTTCAAATAACCAATTAAGCACATATAAAATATATCAGATAACAATGTGAAATGTTGTAACACTATGAGATAACCAAGGGATGGCAAAAGAGGTGAGAGATAACATAGTACATTAAGAACAACAGTCATTCATTATATGGCTTTTTTTCCTTATTCTGGAGGTCCTTTCATTTAGTGTCATACATACTCTATTTGGCTTTATGTATCTAGGTTTTGCTGTACTGTAAATCTCTGCTAGGAGAGCCCAAGGTTTCTACTGATTAGGACAAATGAGGGAAACCATTGAGCCTAAGTTCCTTTGAGTCTGGTTTACTTCACTTAATATGATCTTTTCTAAGTCTTTCCATTTCCTAATAAATGGGACGATGTCGTTCTTTCTGACAGCAGCATAGAATTCCATTGTGTACAAATACCACCTCTTGTTGATCCACTCATCAACTGAGGGACATCTGGGTTGGTTCCATATCTTTGTTATGGTAAATAGTGCTGCAATGAACATCACTGTGTTAGTGGATTTAGTTTGTCCTTGTTTCTGGACCGTTGGGTAAATGCCTAGTAGTGGAATTGCTGGTCATAGGGGAGCTCTATGTTTAGTCTTTTGAGGAACTGATTATTTTTAAAAAGATTTCATTTAAGGACATCAAGATAACACAAATATATAGCTATATTATATTATATATTCACCACTTAATTATACAGTGTCCTTGGAGCCCCTTTAGGGTTCAAATTAAATACTGTATTTGTGACCAGTGATCTGAGACTCTGAGCCCTCCATATGTCTAGAAGAAAGGCGAGGCATCAAGCATTATATTGAGAGATGAACATAAACAAATGCCACATCAAGACGGAGGTAAGAGGTTATCTCCAGGGGGGTTGTTTTCCTGATGTAAAAGTCTCCCCCACAAGAGGACATGAACCAACCCAGCTCTCTGTTTTTAACCTTCTCTTCAACATAGCACTTTCATGAAGTAAAATCACAGAACACGTTTACTATATAACTTTACTCACGCTGTAAACAACACGCACATCCTTGTCACCTGAAATCATCTGCTACCCACCCGCTACTCTGCCAACAAAACCTAACATCTCCTGGCTTTCAACTTGATTTTTCACCTATCACTCCATTTCCCAGTTCGCTACATACTACAGTGTTGTCGTGATTCAGTACAGCTTCATCTTCACACAAGCCGAAATACAGTGAGGCCTCATGGCTGAAGAGTCACAGCCCGTTTCCCACGTCACAAAACTCTTTGTAAATCACATAGTGCATGGGAAGGTGAATGGATGAGGGACTCGTAAGTAAACAAGGTAATTGCTGTCACCTTCCACAGAATGGTTCAATTCAATCATCTGAAATGTAAGAGTCATGTGAAAGCTGAAGTTTCTACTCTGACCTCTTTGACTTTCCCTGTTGCTCTAGGCAAGCTAGCTTAGTGATTTTGGACTCATTTCCTTATTCCAAAAGAGGAAGTCAGGCCTGCCATGTGTCTTATTCCCATGGAGTGAGGAGGAGTGTCCCAGTCAACGCAGAGAACATGGCTAATAAAGACTTTAATAAAAATGATAAATATCATCTATTACAAAACTGAACCATTGTTCAATTCCTTCTGCCCTTTCAGCCCTTTGATTCAATATTCACTCACTGAAATTTGAGGACTTTAATTTGATGAAGTGTTTTTCTAATAATCAGAGACTTTCTACATTAACCTTTCTTTCATTAGGTACACATGGATGATATACAATTATTCTCTTAAAGAAATCAATATATCACTACAAGTGCATGAAAATAAAACATGATTGCAGGATTTTACGGGAGAGAAATGTGACTCTGAGAACTCTGTTTTCCATATCCTAGCTCCTTAATTTCCAATAGTATTTTGTCTTTATTTCTCAAATTGCTTAGGCAAAATTCTTATTCTCTTACAATAAGAGTGAAGTCGCTTTCATTGGGAGCGAGGGAGGGAGGGGAGGGAGGAAGGGGAGGGAGGGAGGGAGGGAGGGAGGGAAGGAGGGAGGGAGGGAGGGAGGAAGGGAGGAAGGGAGGGAGGGAGGGAATAAAAGATAAAGTAGAGGAGAGTTGGGGGTAACCTGTAAGAAAGGTTAATCCTGTCATTAGATTTTTAACAACTGGGACATGTGATAAAAATGATATGTAACATAATTGCAATGTTAATCACTACAGTAAAAAAATAAGATTATCATCTTTAATTTGAACAAAAACTTCATCAAGAGAAAAATACCTGGCTTGTCGCCTAGTTCTTAAGGTTAGAGCTATTTATCCTTATTATTTTATTGTCGCTGGAGGCTATTTCGATTTTTTTTTTCTAGTGTTTGCCTCGCATTAACAAATCCTCTTTCATGCTAGTCAGAGATTAACAAATCTTAGAAGCTAAAAAGTTTAAGGACATTGAGTCCTAATTATTTTTTATTTTGGAATACTTCCAAACATCAACCATTTCTTGGATCATATTTTTACCCTGTGCCTGCTGGTGAGCAGTTGTTCATTCTTGAGCTAAGATCATAAAAATGAGAGTGTGGCCTTCAAAGTCAGATCTCCAGGGAGGCTGCAAATCTAATCTCTTCGTCATGTAGAGGCAAAGTGAAGGTGCACTTTCCTGCTATGACCCCCAGACCAGCAGAGTCACCTCACATCTTCATGAGCTGGACTCAGCCCCGGTGTTCACATAGAAATCACTGCTCACTTTTCACTTGGCATAGTCATTGTGCACCTTTATCAGGAAGGTGGAAAGCAAACGAGGGCTCCTGAACAAAACGCCAGACATGCTGGGATTTTGCTAAACACAAGTTCCGTCCTATGCAGTAATTTAAAACAAGCACAGCGACGGACCATGCTGTTTCTATTTTTTCTTTCCAAGACTTGATACATCTTGAAGGCATCACAGCTCTTTCGCCTGCTTTGCATTTGCTCTTCCAAACGTGCACCAGGAAAAGAGCAACTTCATCTCCTGGGCCAATTTCAACATGAACTTTGTCATTCAACATGTTAGGTTTTCTTTGGCTCTACAGTTAAGAATTACACAATTTTACAAAATATTTTTACTTAAAATATCTTTTTGTCATAATATATAAACAGAATACCTAAATCGAACCTCAATATTTTTTGCAGGAAGAATTCATATAGCTTATTTACGAGAGACAGTACAAGACAGACAGACTTCCCTCTCAGTTTGTTTTGAAGGTAAGAGTTTTATACAGATTGTGTCTCCTTAGAGGTCACACAAACTGCTTCTATGAAAAGTGTATATTAAAATACACCAAATTCATTCCTTCACTTTTATAAATTTAATAAATATAAGTGAGCACCTACTATTCCTTAACAAATAAAAGACATAAAGAAGGGTCTGACAAGCCAATTACAGCAGTGTAAAATGAGTTGGACTAAAGTTTCAATGTGTGTGTGTGTGTGTGTGTGTGTGTGTGTGTGTGTGTGTGTGTGTGTGCACCCCAGATGATAAGGACAGAGATCAGAAGTTTTCCAGAGGGTATGATTCATAAAGTACCCCAGGCATGTTGGGTAGTTTGGATTTCCCCCAGAAAGGAAGGAATGTAAAGATAAAATCATAGAAAAGTTAATGTTGGGATGGAAAATATTCTAGGTAAACAGGTGGAATGCTGAACTAGAGAGAACCAAGAGATGAGTCTGTTCTCCAAGGCAAGAAGTGAAAAGGTTCTGAACCAGCACACGTGACAAACGGAAATTCTAAGTCAATGAAGTCCACCCAGCAGCTGTGGATGTGAGCTGCTAGCGAGAAGTTACAGAAGTCTGAATCCATCACCACTTTGAGGTTGTTTTTGTTCCCTGTTTTTTTGTAGAAAAATAAATGTGAAGACACAAACTCTCAGAATGTAGCCATGAAAACCCAGACCCTTGAGTTGAAGTGACAGACACGGCTTTAAAGAGAACTCAGTGCGCGATGCTTCGTATGGAAACGGTCAGAGGTTTATTGAAATGTCCATCTAAAACACTTTCAAGTGAAATATGTACAAAACAGTGATACAAAGATTGTGGCAACTAGAAGCCTAGGGGCACAATATACATAAACACAACTAAGTTAAATGCAACTCAAACAGGAATGACACCATAGTCCACCAGCACTGACGCCACGTGAGTGTGCACACAGGCGCCTGCACCTTGACGCCACGTGTGCAAGCCCCTTTGTGCCACTTATGTGGTCATACCTTAAGATCTTAGTGACGACTGTGGTTGCAATGAAGAGGCAGAAAAGCAACTTTCCTCTCTAGGAGTTAGGACCCCCTGAGTGAGACGTGATGTGGAATCCCCTGTACCAAGCTTCAGCCCCCCCCCACTCCAGAGTGAGGGGTCCCGGGAGAGGACAGTCCCTCCAAGCACACAGGTCTTCCCAGTCCTTCATTTCAGATCACTGTACCAACCCCACCATGCTCCCAAGACTGGGATGGCTCAGGTCATCAGAGCCCACAGGAATACAGTCTTTACTTAAGTCAGGACGTGAGCGCAGATCAAAGGGTGGATTGCAGCACAGCCGTCCAGAGCGACTGGATTCCTCCTTCCCTGCCCTGTAAACTGATTCCACGAACACACACCACACAAGGTATATACAGTATCTATTGCTATGTTAATAGGAACAGCAAGGCAAATAAGGATTTTTCTACTCATCGACAAGGGAGAAAGAAACAGAAATTACTAGGAAAAAATTCAAACATAGTTCTACAAAACCAAAAAAAAAATCCAACCAAGTAAATCCTCATATGTTTAAAACATGCAAAACTCACCATGGAATGAATTCTAAATTAGAATCTAAAACCCCTTTACCAGTGCACAGCTACCATGTATTCCATAAGAATGTAAGTCAGAATGACGCTTTAGGAAATGTCAAGTTCAACTCATGACAAACCAAGTTTACCACACATTCGGGACGTCGACCATTTCTCTTACTCTTTCATGTGCTTATTATCAAACCAGAGGAAGCCAATACTCACTCTCAGTACAACATATGTACAATCTTTGTCCTCCTGTATGGCACCAGGAGAAAACACACACAGCGCATACATCTTGCAAAGTTTGCAAATGTTGAGACATTCCATTGAAAACTTATTACTACTGAGCAGCTACCCAGAGAGTGAGAAAAAGAGAGAGAGAGAGAGAAAGAGACAGAGAGAATGAATGTGGGCCAATATCTTGTTCAAAATAAGCACTTTTTGGCTGGGAGTTTGGCCTAGTGGTAGAGTGCTTGCCTAGCATGCATGAAGACCCACGTTCGATTCCTCAGTACCACATACATAGAAAAAGCTAGAAATGGTGCTGTGGCTCAAGTGGCAGAGTGCTATCCTTGAGGAAAAAGACCAAGGACAGTGCTCAAGCCCTGAGTGCCCAAGACTGGGGGGCGAAAAAAAAAGCAATTTTTAAAGGAGCCAATATCCTAATATTTCTAGGGTTGCTGTCAACTGTCGTAAAAGAATGAACTGCTATTTCTCCATCTGGATATCCGAAGAAGCCAGCTTCAAGATGTAAGTATTTAAAGCTTAGTTCCAGATGTGTACCAATCGTCATGACAACTCCTAGGGGAAAATGAAAGGTAACACATTTCTCCAAGCAGATCAGATTACTGTAAGTCGGAGGGCTCTGGTGGCCGCTATATTGAGCACGGGTTGTTTTCTGTTTTGGTTTTCATTTTTAGGTTTCATTTTACTTTTTTGGTAGAGCAAAAACCAGTGCTGTAGAGTAGTGTTCAAATAATTAGAATATCTCTAGCATAGCATTTTAACTACTAACCTAGACGGCAGATTTCATACGAGTCATCTGTTACAAGCACACATCCACCTGAAATAATGCTTTATTTATCCAAGGTATCTTCTGCTTTCATCTAATATTTTGTGGCATCAAGAAGCCATTGTAGGGAATAAATTCACCCAGGAATCCTTTGGCTATTCATGTCAGGAAGCAGCAAATCACGTTTCATTGTCTCCCCGTGTGGCTGGCTGGTCCTGCCAACCTGGACCGAGTAGAGTTCATTAGGAAGGACGTGTGAGGACTGCACAGAGGCACACACAAGCTGACTGTACAGCTATGGCACTGGGAGACTTAACACGTTTTACCACAAGGGGAGTGCAAAATGCAGGTTGCAAAAGCACTCAAAATGTGGCCACTGGTGCAAGAGAGAGAGCTGTGTGCTGGTGCTTTTTCTTTTCCCTCTGGTTTTTAATACGTCTCCCACAGGAGGTACCAAAGACTTGGCTGGCTAGTCTTTAAACCAAGAAATCAATTCACTTGAAAATCGTCCTCTTAAAAAACCTCAGTAGTGTATGTGGTAAGGGGAAGATACGTTTCCTTGGAACACAGAGAGCTATTGGTATGGATCTCAGACAGCCAACACTCCACCAGGTCTTCAGAACTCTACAGCAGGAACAGGTGCTCTGAAATGTGCCCTGACCCAGAGACTGGAATTCACAGGGTTAAGAGACAGCAACCTGGAGACTGGCATCCTGCTCTCTACACGTTAAGCTGATAGCAGCAAAGCAGAGAGGGGGTAAATACCCCAAGAAAGTAAACTCAGTGTAATAGATTTGCACACCTTAGGAAAAGCAAAATAACTGTATGCATGCCAATGGAATTTTATCTCACTCCCATAATAATTCTATAATTAGATCAAAAACAAGCTAAGAGAATTGTTCATTTACTGGAAAAAGACAGAAGAATGGGTCAGAAAGATAAGAGTTAAGATTGTCACAAGCTTGTAAGAGAAAGGCTAGTATCACCAGCTAAGGAAAATTGGCAGACTTTCTATGAGCCCATGACTGATAACTTTGTGAATGTTTATGTAACCTAAAAATAAGCAAACATTTCTTGTTGATGTCAGTTTATTTGAAAATGCAAAAGGGATTGCTTCCAAAAATTAGCTGTTAAATTAATATTTTTAAGTATGGTATTAATAAACTATGGCCTACCTAGGTATCATAGGTTACATGCATTAAGATAGATCTCTGTGGGCCGGGAGTTTGGCCTAGTGGTAGAGTGCTTGCCTAGCATACACAAAGACCCAGGTTCGATTCCTCGGTACCACATACATAGAAAAAAGCTGGAAGTGGTGCTGAGGCTCAAGTGGTAGAGCTCTAGCCTTGAGAAAGTCCAAGGACAGTGCTCAGGCCCTGAGCTCAAGCCCAGGACTGGCAAAAAAAAAAAAAAAGAAGACAGATTTTTGTAAAAAATACTGTTTGTGGGAAGAATTAAGCTAAAACAATATATATAGGAAATAATTATTTTACCTACACATATATAGAATGTAAACAGAAGCTATAAAATGACTTATTAACGTACTCTAATTTATAACCACAATGAGCTTATTGCAAGTCACTCAATACCATCATTTAATTCCTGACTTTCAGTGGTTAGGAAAATATAATTCTGTAAACATTAGCAGCACCGCACCCTGTGTGGCAGTCAAATGTCTTCAGTTATCTTCACTCAAATCCAAATCTACTCCTATCCAAATTAAGAGAAATAACTACAATTAAAATCCCACTCACTGATATTCCATTGTTCAATACCCAACACAAAAATGGTGACAAAGGTGAAAATCTTTTTCTATATATCATCACAAAAGACCAAATGAGAAAGCCATATATATACATATATAATATATGCTACTATATACTTCAATTAATGCCTAGCTTTAATGTTTTAACAATATATCCTAAAATTGTCCGCATATTTATGTAACAGAGAAAATAAGGGAAATCGTCTCACGTAATTCACAGATTTTGTAGAATCAGAAGGATGTGCTTCAAGAATCTCACGACAAGATTCCTGATGTGAAGTTAAGTACGGGGTATTGGCCAGTGTCTCAATCAGCAGCTCGGAATCTTACATTTCCTTGCTTTTGTGTGATATCTCCTCATAAACAGCAGATAATTAACTCTTAATGTTTCTGTGATTACATTGCACAGCACCAAAATATGGCTATCTGTAATCACATAAGCCTGTTCACTTTCTGCCTCACCGACCTTCATCTCCTGTCTTTCCATCCATCACACTTCAATCATAAAGGGTGAACACTAATGAAGGTCAAAGTCACGCCCTGTCTTGGAATTCCACTCATCTTCAGTTGAGATAAAATAATGAGCTTCCTGGAGCCCAGGGCATAAAGGATCCCATTATGTAATGAGGCCCCTGAGAACCATCTGTTGATGTAGCCAGCAGCAGTGGGGAATCAGCGCTGGCAAACACATAAGACAATTTGGGAATTGGTTTCTAGGCATCTATGTTAGTGCTACAGAAACTGCCGTGCACTGTTAATGAAGCCCAGTAACTGTCTTCACTCAGGGCCAGAAGAGAGTGGAGCATCGCACAGCTTTTCACGTGGGCAGTGACACACTCACGACATGGAACTGGAACTGGCCATCTTTCCCAGGACAAACTTTTGACCTCATTAAGAAAGACAAGAACAGCATATACAGCTGGCTCAGCAACTCTCCTCAACAACCTCTAATGCATCCTTTTAGTCAAAGAGAACTAATCCAAAGCTTTTAGCTTTGGAAGGTATCAGGCTTCTTAAAATCGGTATTATTGGAGACTATTGAAGAAATATATGAAAATAGTACAGAAGTTACGTTATGGCTGCTTTTACTTCTTATGTTAGAGTAGCTATGTGCACATAAACACCAGACTGTGAATACTGGTTCAAGTATAACACATGTCATTATATATACACAAATATCTTAACTTAAAATGTGAGGCATTTCTACTCTGTATACAAATACATATACATGTGAGAAGGAGAAATTTTGCACTGGAGGCCAACTGATACATTACCCTTTCTATAAAAATAATGAATATGGATTCCTTGATTAAGGGAATCCGGTGTCTTCTCATCAAGTATCCTAAGAATAAGCTGAAGCACAATTTAATCTCCATCCAGTTTAGAACAATTACTAGCTTTCTGTCCACTTAAAATTATATTAGAATGACATTATACATTTAACAATGTAAAAATCACTTTGGTTGTAAGGAAGAATAAGGAATGAGTATTGGAGTTAGCATGCAGATATATTCTGAGAAATGTTTCACCTAAAAATAAATAAATCAATAGTAAAAACCAATCTACCGTTGTGGCTATAAACATAGTAGCTTCAGAAATAAGCCAACAAACAAGTGGCCACCAGCAGGCAGGAGAACCCTAAGACACATCCCCTGTCTTTTACATCTATGGGCCTAGGCGAAGCAAAAATGAGGCTATGAAAATGTTTCACCTCCAGCAATGCGTACTAAAAAGAAATGTGCACAGATACACACTATCTTCTTGGAAATAGTAAGCACAGATAAAACTCTGAAAGCTCTGTGCTAAGAGTAAACTAAGGAAAATGTTACAAATCTACGCAGAGACATAGGCACTAAATGTGGCTTAAAAAAAGTTTGAGTCTCTACATAAAAAAAATGCAATCAATAATAAAACTGAACTGATAAATAGGAGTTGTTTCAAAGTATAAGTCATTTCTGCTTTGGAATTTATTGACAAAATTGCTCAATGTCTAGCCTTAATGATTCTATTTAGTGTGATTTTTAAAAATGTCTTATTTTCAAATAGGAAAAATCTAGATGACACTGCTATGTTCGTGTTTGAGCATTTCAGAGTAGACGTACATAAATAAATCACATTTTTGTCACTGCAGTACACAGATTGTCTAGTTCCCCCAAAGTAACACCTTCCTAAACACACACAGTCAGTAGCTTACAGTTCACTTACTAAACACGATATCACTTTTGCAACTTGAATGATAATTAAGGTGAGAAAATTACTGTGAAAGCCTAGATTGAAAATGGATTTAAGAAAACACGAATTTTAGTCCTATTTAACAATGATATTTTTCCCTCTATTTTATGTAAATTTGTACCTTTACCCAATTGATCTGGACAATTTTCTCTGGAGAACTAGCATCACAGACTATAAAATGAATAAAGGAGATGCAAAAACTGTCAATGTTCACTGCCTGCAAAAATAACTGCAAAAGGACAAGCATTCCGAATTGTGAACATTGCACATATGTTATATGACTATAGAGATGAGCTGAATATTTTGGCCATTTTATTATTTCATTCATACTTGTAGTGAGTATAATTTGAAGATTTTTAAATGCAGGTATTTAGATTAGTACAACAAAAATTAAAGTATTAAAGAGGTGGACACAAATACTTGATCATAAGACCTGAGGCAAAAATACGATAACCATAGACATGCCTAATAATCTGACGCAATAAAGGATTTTTACTCAACTGTGAGCGCTCGAATCATCTCAACAACAAACCACAGCCCCTAGTGATAGTTGAAAGCGTTGGAGAACTCTGGCTGAGGGCCCCCTACACCATGCAGAGAGTATGAGTGACGTATGGGTGGCTTTGTAAGAGAAGAAATGCGCGTCAACATAAAATAAGTTCCTTTCCACCTTGCCATAACAACAGCTCGTGTTTTTTCTCTTTTTAGAAGTACAGAAAGCATTTTTCACAGTGCAGCCATGTACAGTGGGTCAACCATGTTAATAAAGCCGTTGTGTACAGAGTGCATCTCAGCCTTCAATCTTAGTCATGAAAAGGTTTGTTGGGGAGAATGGCTGCCAGAGCCGTAGTCCATTCCCTGAGTCTTTCTCCTAAAGCCCAACAGACAAGCATGCGACACAAAGGGGTGGTGGCAAACTGAAGTTACATGTGCATGTTAGAGTCCATGGAATCATAACTAAATTTCTCAGAAATTAGCTGGAATAAACTAGAAGATATGCAACAACGGATTCTTTCTGTCCATTGACAAAGTTGCATTTCTCTGGATTTCCAGAAAATGAAGCATAGGTCGGTATTGTATCCTGGCAGACTGCTAAGATTTCAATGCATTAGTTCACAGTTTCTGACTATCTTCTTCTGGTACCACTTCCAGTATTATCTGTAAGGTTCTGGTTATTCTGTCTATAAAGAAATAAACAAGAGAAATTAAAATGCAGGGAAATCAGAAATGCACAAAAAATAGCAAACGATGAATTCTTTGGAGTTGAAGACTAGAACACACGCCCCCTATTTCAGAGTTCTATCAAGAGGGACTTCATCAGAATAGCACCACTTGTCACTTCCACAACTCCCCAGGAGGGCTTCGGGCTTCTGGGTGAGGATGCATTCATATTTTGTATCAAAAATAAGGACTTTTATTTATGAAACAAGAAACTGAAAACATTTTGAGGCAATCGGATTGAGATTTCAAACATACTTCCCGTTTCGTTGAAAATTGGATGTGCCCTTCTCAATGCAAGGCCAGTAGAACATCAGTAGAACATCCTGGGGCAGCTAACTCTCCGTGGACCAAGGAAGAAATCATCTCAGTTTCCAGGGCCTCCGTAGTCTTACCCATAGGAGGAAAGGCTTCTACAAGCCGTCCCCACACCAACAACGTCTTTTTTTTTCAAGCTCAGTCTTAACTTACTGAATGGGGCTGAGGCTGACAGAAACCGGGATGGAAGAGTCTTCCAGGATGGATGATTTCTGAGGTGAGTTTATCTCAATGGCCCAGAAACTCTGGACCCCTGGTTTCTGAGGACATTCCCGTTTGCCTTCAGTTTCCATAAGACCTCCTCAAATGTGCTCCCAGCCTGTGCAGCCGGAGCTAACCATTCCCTCTGACTGGCTGACTTGCAAGCAGTGCTAAGCATCTCTAGAAAAGGTCTTTTTCATCTTTTGAATCCATGTTCCCCTAGTTCCTTTCCCAAGCACAGGAAGCTTCTTTTTTTTTTTTTGTCTACATTCACTGTAAAAGACCTGGTACCGGGCTGGAAAATTTCAGACTTGGCATAAATAAGTTGTGTCTTGAGAATGTAAGGGAAACCTGGAGGGGAATTAAACCCCTTATAAACACAAAGGGAAACTGCAAAATTATCCTAAAAGAAATAGTCTGGTGGGGATTATAAAATCTGCAAATGATAAAGGAGATGTGGCTTTCTTTAGGCAGACAAGGAGGTAGGACTCCCGATAGCAGATTTAAAGGAACTAAGGAAAGGAGTGGCAAAGGGTGACCCATGGCGGCCATGGTACTCACTAAACACTGGTAGAGAATGAACTCCACAACTTGTGTCATTGTATGGGTGGGGAGAGGAGGGGAAATCGAGAGACACTGAGTGTACTCCTTCCCTGTCCTGTGAAACCGTAACCCCATGTACACCCTTACAATAACCACGAAGTATATTCTTTAAAAAATAACAAGAAGAGAACTTAGAAGTCTGGGAGTGAACAATGTGTGTCTGAGGAATCCGGCACCTCCTCCGTGGACAGAGCCTGTCCGCCCCTCTCCCGCCAGTCTCCCTTCCTCGCCAGCCTCTCCTCTCCACACCAATGCTGAATGAAGCTCCGGGCAAAGCTGTTTCCCTAGATTCCTGCATGCCTGGGCTCCGAATTCTTAGACATTTTCTTCCCCATGTGGGAGCACTGCACCCTTACTACACAAATGGGAAGCCACTTGAAGTGGAAAGGGCATGGTGGGCCATCACTCAGCAGTGCACAGAGGCCCGCCTCTCCCCTGTGTACTGACCAGCCAGCTCTCTCCCCTGTGTACTGACCAGCCAGCTCTCTCCCCTGTGAATTAACCAGCAGTCCTCTCTCCCCTGTGAACTGACCAGCAGTCCTCTCTCCCCTGTGTACTGACCAGCCAGCTCTCTCCACTGTGTACTGACCAGCAGTCCTTGCTCCCCTGTGTACTGACCAGCCAGCTCTCTCCCCTGTGTACTGACCAGCAGCCCTCTCTCCCCTGTGAACTGACCAGCCAGCTCTCTCCCCTGTGTACTGACCAGCAGTCCTCTCTCCCCTGTGAACTGACCAGCCAGCTCTCTCCACTGTGTACTGACCAGCAGTCCTTGCTCCCCTGTGTACTGACCAGCCAGCTCTCTCCCCTGTGTACTGACCAGCAGTCCTCTCTCCCCTGTGAACTGACCAGCCAGCTCTCTCCCCTGTGTACTGACCAGCAGCCCTCTCTCCCCTGTGTACTGACCAGCAGCCCTCTCTCCCCTGTGTACTGACCAGCAGTCCTCTCTCCCCTGTGAACTGACCAGCCAGCTCTCTCCCCTGTGTACTGACCAGCAGTCCTCTCTCCCCTGTGAACTGACCAGCCAGCTCTCTCCCCTGTGTACTGACCAGCAGTCCTCTCTCCCCTGTGTACTGACCAGCCAGCTCTCTCCCCTGTGTACTGACCAGCCAGCTCTCTCCCCTGTGTACTGACCAGCAGTCCTCTCTCCCCTGTGTACTGACCAGCCAGCTCTCTCCACTGTGTACTGACCAGCAGTCCTTGCTCCCCTGTGTACTGACCAGCCAGCTCTCTCTCCCCTGTGTACTGACCAGCAGTCCTTGCTCCCCTGTGTACTGACCAGCCAGCTCTCTCCCCTGAGTACTAACCAGCAGTCCTCTCTCCCCTGTGTACTGACCAGCCAGCTCTCTCCACTGTGTACTGACCAGCAGTCCTTGCTCCCCTGTGTACTGACCAGCCAGCTCTCTCCCCGGTGTACTGACCAGCCAGCTCTCTCCCCTGAGTACTGACCAGCAGCCCTCTCTCCCCTGTGTACTGACCAGCCAGCTCTCTCCCCTGTGTACTGACCAGCAGCCCTCTCTCCCCTGTGTACTGACCAGCCAGCTCTCTCCCCTGTGTACTGACCAGCCAGCTCTCTCCCCTGTGTACTGACCAGCAGTCCTTGCTCCCCTGTGTACTGACCAGCCAGCTCTCTCTCCCCTGTGTACTGACCAGCAGTCCTTGCTCCCCTGTGTACTGACCAGCCAGCTCTCTCCCCTGTGTACTGACCAGCCAGCTCTCTCCCCACTGTGGCAATGACTAGCGGTCCTCTCTTTTCCTCCCTGGGTACAGTGCTGGCCACATTCTCCTTTGGAGTCCAGGGATGGAATAATTTGCCTCTTAGTGGAGCTTCTGGCAGTGACTGATGCTGAAGCTGAGAACCTGTAGGAGGTGAGCAACTTGTCTTTCTAGGTTTTCTTACTCTTCTGGGGTCGTGGTGGAGTCAGCCTCTGGGAAGCTTCCTGCTGTGCAGGAAGACCAAAGACCATGTGGTTTTCCTGTGACAGGGGTACATGAAGTGGTTTTGCTAGGTCCTTTATAGTCAATGGTGACCAAAGGTCATCCACTTTCACATGTATAAAAGTAGAACAATGAAATATGTTGAGATTGCTTTAAAAGGTAGAGGAAAGGAAGGCTGGGGGAGGGGTGGTGAAAATGAGCAGGGGACATTGTGTACATGTGTGGGAAAATCGAAAGGAAACCCTTCATTCAACCAATATACAGTAATAAAAATGTTTAAAAAATAAAGTAGTAAGATAAGATATATAGGCATTGACTAGGACTTTCTAAAACAGATCGCAGTGGCTCAAGAGGTAAGAGCAAGAATTGATATCTGATCAGAAAGCATCTGCAGAGCAGATGAGACAAAACACAGGGTGAGAAGACAGCCTACAAGGTGAGAGCTACTCACTTGACTATTTAATTGTTAGTATTCAATATATGAAGAATTATTTTAATCCAACATCAAAGCACCAATTCATGAATAAATTGGTAAATGAATTCGACAGGTCTCAACAGAAGTACAACAAGTTGCCAGTAAATACACTCAACATCCTTCACTATAAAGGAAACGTAAATCCAAAGGTTTTTCCATGTCATTTCCAGTTAGATCAGCCATCATTAAGACAACGCAGAGTTTGGCTTTCTTTTATGACTTTACTTCCAAAGTAAATTTACTCTGCTTATCTTAAACAAGACAACCAACATTCAACAGCAACTACTGGTAAGGAGGTATGGGGAAAAGGAATCTGCACACCGTTGGTGGGAATGGAAATTTCCCCAGTGAGTGTGGGAATTTCTGATCCTCTGTCAACAGAACTGTTTACAGTTCTATAGGTTGCACTGTAGAACCCTGTCATCACACTCCTGCACATTTACTCCGAGAAACCAGAGGCAGCATGCCCTGCACACCCACGTGTTGTCTCACCCTCGTCACGAAAGCGAGGGGCAGTTAGCCTGTGTGCTTATGACCAGCAGCAAGCACACAGAAAGGCAGCACCCTCGCACAGCCATTGAGAAGAGCAAAGTGCCATTTACAAGAGAATGAGTGAAGCCAGGGTTCATCGTGTTAAATGAAGTAAGCCAGACTCAGGAAAACAAACAGCATTTTTCCTCATGTGTGCATGACAGCCAGCCAGGTGCCGATGGCTCACACCTGTAATCTTAGCTGCACAGAAAGCTGAGACCCAAGTAATCATACTGGAAGCCGGCCTATGGAGGCAAATCTGTGAGAATCTTAAACCTGCCAAGAGGCCAGAAGTGTAGCTGTGGCTTAAGTGGTAGAGGAATATCCTTGAGTTAAAAGGCCAAAGTAGAGCTGAAGGCCCTAAATTCAAGCCTCACTACTGGCAAAATAATAATAATAATAATAATAATAATAATAATAAATGATTGATGTAAAGAAATCCATTTGTTTGCACAATTACTTTTTTTAATTTTTTGCCAGTTCTGGGACTTGAACTCAGGGCCTAAGCACTGTCCTTGGGCTTTCTAAAGACTAGAGCTCTACCACTTCAGCCACAGCAACAATTCTGGCTTTTTATATATATGTGGTACTGAGGAATAGAACCCAGGTCTTTGTGCATGCTAGGCAAGCACTGTACAATTTTTGTTTTGTTTTGTTTTGTTTTAAGAATACCAGGCTGGGATGTAGCTCAGTGGCAAAGTGCTTGCCTCGCAAGTGCAACATCCTGGGTTCAATCCCCAGTGCCAAAAAAGAAAAGCCAAAAAAAAAAAGAATACCATATTTTTTCCTCCAGTGGTGTTTGCACCTGTTCATATACATGATTTCACTTGATCTCCTTAATGCCGGTCATCTGGCTCAGTAAGGTATATAGACAAGCTGAATTAATTGAAAACGCTATGTTTCTTTCTTCAGGAAGTCTGCAGTTGAGCCAGCCACCATTCAGTGAGGGCTCATAAATTCTCTTATCTAGACATGCTGTGGGTTGGGTGTTTCAGGACCCTGTGTTTTAAGCCACAAAAAGAGGTTGCAGTCTTTCTGCTGGTGATGATTTTTGTAGGCAAAGGTTTTTTTTAAGTACCCCAGTCCTCCAAACCCCTCCCTGCACACAAGGGACCCACTTTCAGTCAGCCCTCTATGCTCAGCTATGAGGGGCACTGCCAATAAACAGGCAAGGGATCCACTTGTTAGCCCAGCCCAGTTCCCCAGGCCTTCCTACCTCTACAGGTGGGTGTGCTAGTGGAGCCTCTGCCCCCTTTCCTTGCCTGAGAAGCTCCTGTATCTGTAAATAAGTAAATAATCTAAACAACTAGCCAGAAGAACCAACCGCTGTGTCACAGATGGCAGAGAAAATGTTCTCAACTGTATCTTAAGAGCACATTTTCTTTGTACTCTGGAAATGCTATCACACAAGAAATGGTTCAACACTGGCATCCTGTGGCCAGAGAGAATTATGAGCTCTCAGGAAATCTCTGGTTCTTGGGTTCTGAGCATCCCCAGCTGGCTGACTGTCACCATTTTCTCAAAGCTGTTTGGTCACTCTCTTGTTTCACAGCAATAGCACAGGTAAGCTGTATTTTGATGATTTTCTAAAAACCAATCAACCCACATATGTTAGAGTAGAAAAAAAGTCTGCTAACATAAAAGCTAGTGGATGTTGCCATGCAAAACAAAATGCTGTGAAATCTCAAGCAAGGGCCTGTGTGGGCCAATCGTAGCTGCTCTGTCCCAGGGCTCTGCTCTAGAAAGTAGCGTATCCCGGGGAGAATGGAAGGGCAGCGTCTAGGATGCTAGTGTTTTGTGGGTCTGTATGTGTTTTGTTTGGGCCAAAGGCTAAAAATAGACTTGCTATTGTAGCAATAAATATTATGAAATTTCTTTATCATACTACAAGAATGCTGCCTTCAAGGAAAATCAAACAAAATTACAGAGGATTGTGGCTTTCTGGCTACTCCCTTTCAAGGCGGCCATAAAGAGAGTTACAATAATCAGAGGGTAACGCAGAATGGCCTCGCTCCCTGGTAAGAGTCAATGGCATTGCTGAGAGCTAAATAACCATTCTGGGACTACCCCATTTCTGCTCGTTTCACCAATGGCTGACATTGCGTGTGGGGGCCCTTGGAGATGGTCTAAACATCATTGGAGACAGAAGGATGGAAAGAAAAAAGCAAGAAAGAAAAGAAAACAACTCTAAACTTATCTAAGCATGGAAAGACCAGGAGGAACGAAATGCCACAATTGTTAGGAACTGACCAAGAGTTGATGTGGAGTCCTGTGCAACAGTGGGCGCAGACGTTTGGTCTGGCTGGCTGTGGACAGAAGCGGGGAATGCTTCCTGCCTGGGAAAGGCCAGGGACCCGCTCCATCGTCTGTGCCCTCTCGGGACTCTCCGCTCCATCAGCCTCCACACTCGGTTCTCACAGTCTTCCGGGGTCTTAAGTATGTCTAGACCTGGGCCTTAAAGGCATAATCTCTAACCTATCCTAAACCCTGGAATCAAATCTCCTTAACTTCAAATGTTGTCGAATAAGACTTCATTTCCCGTGCTACACAGGCTCTGCAATGGGTATCCACCACAGAGAACTCTGACTCAAGGTAGTCAATAGAAAGTATGATTTAGTAAGAAACAGAGATCATCTACAAAAGTTGAGGTATTGCTGGGCGTGGTGGCTCACACCTGTAATCTCAGCTACTCAGGAGGCTGAGATCTGAGGATCCCGGTTCATAGCCAGCCAGGGCACTAAAGGGCCTGAGACTCTTATCTCCAATTAACCTCTAGGAAAAAAAAATGGGAAGTGGGGCTTGGCTTAAGGGGTAGGGCAGTAGCCTTGAGCTGAAGTGCTCAGGGACAGTGCCCAGGCCAAGTTCAAGTAACACACACACACACACATTGAGGTGTCAGTGTGGCTGTGTCAGCCTTTAAGACCCGGCTTGCCTACTGACACTCCTTTAGAGTATACGATTAACACCTAGGATGGAAAATCCTGGAGGAAACACTGGGGTATGGTCTAGAATACCAATTAAAAACTAAGGAAGAGAAGTAGCAAGATTGCTTTAAATCACTTTGTGTAACATTCTGCATATGTGACACATTCAAAATATATACACATGTGTATATATTTATATATAAACACACACATGGAGAGATATAGATATAACTTTATATTCTCTTTTGGCTATCATTGTTACCATTTATTAATAATTTCACTATCAGTCTTCTTAGGACATGCTGAACCTTTTACTCCACTGGGGTTTGAACTTGGGGCTTTATGTTTGCAAGGCAATCATCCTACTATATAAATCAGGCCTCGGATCAAGTACTTTAAAATTAAATATAAACCAAAGAAATTCGTGTTCTAAATTCACCACACTCACCAGCAAGCACGTATCTGTTCATCTGACTCTGTTTTATAGATGTAAATTCTGTCTCGTGTGCGGAACATGTACCCAAGTAAGCAAGGGTGCTTACTCACCAGTGAGCTTCCAGCTCATAGCTAACTGGCTGCTAGAGCTGGAACGCAGGAGGCGGTGCATGCTGGGGGAAGGACTCTGGAGAATGAGTCTTGTGTCTCTCTCTCTGCTTCCTGGCTGCCATGAGAGATGCAGTTTGGCTCTGCCAAGTGTTCTACAGGTCAACAGAATCACTGCCAGCCAAGCGTGGACTGAAACCTCTGAAGCCTGAGCCACTAAATGACCTTTCCCAGTTTAAGTCATTCTTACCAGACATTTTGTCATAGCAGTGAAAAAGTACCACAACAGACTTTGAAACCCTGTAGATGTGGGTCCCAAATCCTAGCTGTATGATCTAAAATAAAAATAAAATTGAGACATTCAAAACTAAACTCTGCCTCAAAGCTCTGCCTTGCTCAGAAACGGGCAAAATGAGGCAGGGATGAGGGAACTTCACACCAGGATCTTTCGGACCAAAGACTGATGAGCCAACCGTGCAGAAGAGCGCGGGCCCACAGCAGTGGGCTTTCCACAGAGCAGCCTCAGACGCCACCACCCAACCTACTAAGCTACTGAATGCTCCCCTCCTCATCCGAGCTTCTCACCCAGCTCTGCTGGGCTCCATGTCCTCTCAGAGCCTGCCAAGAGCCTCCATTCTCACCAGTCTCGCTGCAGAAACCAGCAAGCTCCATTCCTTATTGTCAATCTCCCCTTCTCCAGTCTGCCCTCTCAGAGCCCAGGCATGGCCTGCCTGAAATACAAGCTGCCTGCGCCTGCCTTTCAGCTGCCTTCCAGCTCCAACTCCTCCAGTCAGTGCAGCTGGGAAGGGCACACACAAATTCCCCCATGTCAGAACTCAAGATCTCTGAAATAAGGATAATGACATTTTTATTTTACCTCGAGAAGCTCTTGTAAGGTCATACATGCAGAAGTCACACAATACGCTGGGCTATTATTCCTCTCTTTATGGTTTTCCCTGCTATTGTGAGCCTTTGTGAGTCAACACGCCTTTCCGAGTAATATTAGAACCCTGACATTTCAGACATTTCCAGGCTTCTACTCAAGTCCCCAACCCATCTCCCGTCACTCGTCAAGTTATTGTTATCACAGGGAATCACGGGGCTGCACTCTGCTTCCGTAAAAAGTAATTAGGTTCCTATGGGATTCAAAAGAGCAATCGCTTCGTTTATAGAACTGCTGATAAAACTCCTAACAAGTGATTGGAGCCAGGCAAGCCCGGCACCCTGGAGGGGGGTGGCCACCCTGCTTCCTCTCAGCCCCCAGGGCTGGGGAGGAATGGCTCCACCCAGCACCCGTGTTCTGGTGTTACCAGCCCAGGGCACACGTGTCTTCAATGCCGCCATGCTCCCGAGGCCCCAGAAGCTGAACAGTCCTTACCTGATGCTCTTCTAAACCACCCGGGCTTGTTGTCCCAAATGATAAAGAGATAGTAGGCTGGCACGCCAGTGAGCGTGATGAGGAAGCCAATGCCCGTGCTGAACGGGTCCGAATACAGGGAGAGGACGACCATGAAGAGGCAGGTGAAGGAGAACAGAGCCGGGATAAACAGCGGCACCTGGAGGGCACAGACACAGGCCGCTCAGTTCCGCCAGCAGACGTGGGCCCAGGAGCAGGGGCGGGACCGGGGCCACACAGCAGGCTATGCCATGCCTTTAGTCCCCTGAGCTCCTTTTCTGGGACCAGGAGAGCCCCTCAGACAGACTTCCGTAAACTGCATGTCACCGAGGTCTAACCTGTTCTCGAGGCTGGCACAGGTATCTCCCAGGGACCCCTGGACTAGTGAAGTGCCCTTCTCAAAAGATGGGTTTTGTGATCATGATGATTGGAATCCACTCTCCTGTGAAGTCAAGAGAGCCAGCAGCTGGCCAGGCCTTTCGGTGCCCATTGATTTCCTGCCGAGCTTCACAATGAGGACTGACAGGGGTAAAACAGGCCAACTCCCATTCAACCGCTAATAAAGATGCGGCCAGCATCAGGCAATGCATATAATTAGCAGCAACTTCTGACAGCGTGGCTGACAACATTATCTCTGCTATTTCTTAAAAGTGAGGAAACAGTAAAGTCAGACCAACCAGTGAACTTTCACGGCTGCAGGAGATGGGGAGTTTATGCCTCAACCCTCCCAAAGGAAAGGCTACTTCTCTTCTCTACCAAGCAGTGCGCTCTCTCCTTGCTCATTTTCCATAGCATCTGGTTTAGAACCTGGATAAAATGTCTGCCTCTCTCTCCAGCACACCTGTCTACAGGTTGCCCACCTGAAGACAGATAGAAGTTTTCCACCCTTTAAGCATGACGTCATGGGACCCAGTCATGGAAAATCAGCTGACCCATCCTGTATTAAGACTATGTCTTCTCAAAGACATGACATACAATGGTTCAGTCCATCACGTTAAGGAAAAGAACCATACACTGTGTTTTCCAAGTTAAAATAAATCCCATGCCAAGGTGCCTCCTGCCATAGCTCAGCATTCTGTTCCACAGTGTGGTTCCCTGCTCAAGTTATGACAAAGGGTGGACTGGGCATGAGGGGGAAGATTTATGTAAACCCATCCAGACTGCCGGCTTACCTTGAAAGGACGATGCATATCTGGGCGTTTGTACCGAAGATAAATCAACCCAGCAACTGCCAGCCCAATAAAAAGCCACCTGGCAAAACTGAGGAAATTCAAAAGACTGTAGAGGTCTCCAGAAAATAGCATTATTATCGTCAAAGGATGCTGGGGGAGAAGAAGCGAGAAAATCCAAGTTTGATGAGAGACAACACACAATAGCATTGCTACGTTATTATTATTATCATTACTATTATTATTATCTTGCTAAATGATTATCTGAACTGCTAAAATAACATCATGATCAAAACCTAGATTCAACTACCTTCTTTCCAACATTCTGTTCTTAAAATCTTTTTATGTATGTAACAGTGGCAGAAAGCTATCTTCAGTGATGACGCTTTATCCAGGAGGAATCTTCCATGAAGGTATTATATTGTTATTGGTGGTGTTATTTTGTTGCTTGTTTGGTGTTGTTGTTACTTCCTTTTACATTCAAGAGAATAGGGTGTGCTTTCAGAAAATGGAAGACAGGACTCTCACTCGAAAGTTAAAGACGCAATTAGCAAATAACCAATAATAAATGTGAAATGCACAGCCAACTGCAAAACTCAGAGCAATCCCTGCAAAGGTTTTCCAAAGAGCTCTTAGCAGCCCATTCCCAGCGAGCTGTCAATCTGCGGCTCTTTGAAGAGCAAATGCTGCCCTTCTCTTCCTCCACATACACTGCACCCGGTTCTGGGCACGTATGGCCGGGGACAAGCAGGGAGCTCAGAGAAGAGCAGAGCAGGCCAGAGAAGCGGCACCTGCCAAGCACAGATGACTGACAGTGGGATTCAGAGGACAGCTCTTCTCAAGGCTTGGCACCCTCTGTTCCCACAGTGACGTCAGCTCCCAGAGTCCACGCAGAGACCATGGGAACTTAGAACCAAAATGCTTTTTGCAAGGGAACATTCTGAAACAAATGGAACGCACGGGGGAAGCAGATGGTCATTGCACTTCTATGGCGCTCCTGTGGACAGAGTCCAGCGGAGAAGGATGTTACAGAAATCACAGGTCAAAATGGCTATAGCATCACCAATGGGTATTTAAGGACTGTGATTCTTTTGCTTTGAGAATTCTACAACCTCAATTTGTGTTTCAGGTCTTGTCTTTCTTTCCTATAAGTTTGCTCTTAATTATCTTAGTCTTAATCAAAGACTCATCAGACTCTTCGGCTGGCTGGATATCTTTTATTCTTGGACTCATTTTGTGTGAATTTCCTTACAGAGGAACTGTGGTTTGGGGGGCTGAGAGCTCACACCTGTCATCCTAACTACTCAGGAGGCCGAGATCTGAGGATGGTGGTTCAAAGCCAGCCAAAGTAAAAATAAATAAATACATACATAAATGTCAGATTCTTATCTCCAGTGAAGCAGCAAAAAGTCAGAGTGGAGGAGGTGCGTCTCTAGTAGAACACCAGCCTTGAGCCCAAAGCCAAGCGAAAGCCTGAGTTCAAGCCCAACCACACACACACACACACACACACACATCAATCAATCAATCGATCAATCGATCACTGGCGTCTGGGTTTGGGGACAGCGGTTTTAGCTGTACTTTCAGTGGGAAGTCAGAACTTGTGCCCTCTGTGCTTTCCTGGGGGTTCCTGACAGTGAGCGGGCTACACTGTTCTCCTCAGACCTCACAAATCCCACAGAGGTGAAGCACAAGAGACGTCCTCTCTTCCCCCAAATCATGGGATCCACCTGAGAAGCCCTGCCGAGTCAACACCCCACGCCTCCCCGCGCACATGGGCTTTCACCCCCCGTGCCCATGCGTTACCAGGACGATCACAGCTGGCAGAGGCGTGTGCTTCCGGACGTGAATCATGGAGAGGATCTCTGGAAGGTGACCCTCTCGAGAGGCGACGTAGAAGAGCCTGATGGGAGAGAGAGAGAGGGAGGGAGGGAGAGAGAGAGAGGGGTGATGGGGATGGTGACATGGGTCACTTCAGAGGGAAAACCAGGATTCCCAGAGAAAAGTGAGCGCCTTTGTCACTTCGAACAGCTTGCGTTTCTGAGCTGATTAATCGGGTGACATTTTTCAGACACAGTGGAGAATATTACGAAGAAGTCTACCTTCAGGATACACAAAATCCACAAACTCATTTTCTCTTAAGGAGAAACAACTGCAGCCTTTGAGTCAGCACACTGTTGCTTGCATGTCCAGTTGAACACACAGACACAGACAGACAGACACACACACACACACACACACACGCCTAGCATTCATTAACAACCTGATTAGATTAAAATCTTATAATGAAACAAAGAAGATGCATCATACAAAACAAAGGGACACAGGATAGTATTTTCTGACCTGTGATGTCTCTCACTTCACTCTTTTGTAAAGACAAAAGATCTTATCACTAGAAATAAAATGCTGGTGTTAGACTATGGACATGCTATTAAGTTTTTTATTTTTTATAAAAGGCCACGTCCTCAGTAGGCTATGTGTGGATGAGCAGCGCCCTCTCCTGGTCAGAATCCAACATGCACCCACCACAAACCTGCATGGCCCTTTAAAAACAACAGGTTTGGAGGCCTGGTTGCTTTTCTTTTCAAAGTTCTCCTTATCACATCCAATCTCAAACACAGAAATGTGTTTCTGGAAATAGGTGAACTCGCTCACCTGGAGACAGCAAACACACCGCCGTTCATAGAACCAAAGCAGGAGAGGGCAACAAAGATGGGAACTGCTAATGAGAAATTCCCCAGCAACCGCTCCGAAAAGGTCTAGGGAAAGAAAAGACCAGGTGAATTAATGCCTTTCCCGAAAATGGAATATATATATATATATATATATATATATATATTATGAAAGCATTTTAGTCAAACGTGCTCTATGACTTCCTCTTAGCCTGGTGGAGCGTGTGTGTCTTATCACCCTCTTTGTGGTTAGGGTCAGCCTGCATGCCCGGAATCAGAGGCGAATTATTCACCAGGGCCGGCCTGAGAGCAGAGCCATGGGCGAAGGTCAACCCAAGGCTCCCCTGTGCCCTGACCTTTCCTGAATCTGGGGCGGCGCTGCCACCCATACCCTCGCTGACTCTGATAATAGGAAAAGCTCCATTTGAGAGAGTTCTATTGCAGAGGATAGACAATCTTCTGCACAAAAGCTTCTCTGCTATCTGTAAAGCCCACTCCCCCACACCATTTTTTAGAACAAAACCAGGCTATACATTGAGAAGTAGTATTTATTCAATCAGCAATCCAACTAAAAAGATTACACTGGCTAAATGACTGTTGAGGGAATCACTTCCCAGGCCTGTCCCCGGGCTTCCTTCCCTCATTTTCAGTAAAAAGTCAGAAACAGAAACATAAATGCAGATGCAACCAGCCACAAAAGAAAGCATGAATAAAATTCCAAAATGTTCCCAATATGGCATGTAGGATACTGAATATTTCCCATAAAGGATGCATTCCCCCCTCAAAAAAAAAACAGGAATTTTTCTTAAATTTCCCTTGGTGCATCTACTGCTCTGCAATCAGTCACACTGTGCCCCCAAAGTCTGTCCTGTCCTTTCACGAGGGGGAGGCAAGAGGAACTAACGTCAATATGCATTCTGCATCTGCCTGATACGATAGGAAGACCAGCTTGCATCATGTTTCCTTTCAGGAGAGTGGACTCAGACCCAGGTTCGTGCAAAATGACCTACTTTCTTCCCTATGGATGCTGCCGACAGGAGCAAGACTGTTGTAAAAGGAAGTGCCACTCGCTAATGAGGATGTCACTAAAATTTTAATTCTGCAAGCCTTCATTGTTGTGGGTTGACGAGTGCATCCTCGCTTACAAGCAACAAAATCAAAGTCTCTGTCAGAATAGCACTCCTCTCACACACACGACCTTTGGGGATCAAGATGGCCCTAGGGTCATCTAAATTTTGAGAATGTTGGAGGATGAGATGAGCCTGCTTCTTAGAGAGGTAAACATGTACATTTGCATTTTTAATATTCTGGGACACATTACAGCGGCAACATCTGTCTCACTTTTAATCACCTAGTATTTCCCAGATTTATTAATATCCCAAGGCGAGTATTCCAAGAATATGCTAGGAAAAAAAATATCATCATAGTTAACCTGAAAGTCCTTTTGGGCACTTTGGGGGAGGACTATAACTCAGCACTAGAAAGGTCTGCAAGGCAGGAAGAATACTGAGTGGATTAAAGTTTGCATACCAAAACAACTGCGTTCCTTTAGATTCAGTATCTCTCCCTGCCCACCATCAGCTCTACAGCACTGATGATTCTCCAAGCAGGGGACGAAAGAGCGTCTTACAGAAAGTTTAAACCACAGGGAAACCAGGGGATTTGCTGGCCGCAGGGGTTCCAGGGGAGACGCGAAGGCGTGCGCCAAGCTGGAAACCAATCGACCCAGCCTGGGGCGCCGGCTTGGGCTGCCCTCCGCGCCCGCACTCACCACCGCCACCGCCCTGGACAGCAGCAGGTCCTGCGCGCTCATGGTGGTGAAGTAGGCCACGTTGGTGAGCACGTAGCCCACGGTGACGACGCCCATGGAGATGCAGATGGCCACTGGGATGGTCCTGAAAGGCACAACCGAGCTGCCCTTAGTGCTCTGGGGCTGGTCGGGCCCTGGACCTCGCGCACAGCCGGTGGCCCGGACAAGGACCCTGCCACGTGCGCCCCAGCCCTTCCCCGCGCCTGCTCCTCCACTGCGCCCACATGGTGACACCAAACGGGTGACATGGATCCAACAGCATTATATTCGTAAAGTGATTGGTTGCTTGGGAGCTCTTCTGTTCAACTACTTAAAGATAATAAAATAATACACTTTTGGGAAGCCAGAACTGAACTCCACGTGTCTCCTACTTGGGTGCTGCTGCACTCCCACCACCCAGGTTTACTCTCTGTCCTACCTCATAATGGCTCAACTCTAAATTGCCAGGGAAATTATAGTTATTAGCCGTGGAATATATCGGAAAGCTCTTCACAACATTGTTCCTTATGGACGTACAATTTTCCTACTAGAAAATTAAGAAAAGGACTTTTAAGATTTTTTTTATCATGGTCTGTAAAATATGGACTGTCCATGACAAGACAGTATTTTCAAATAGGCTCACGGCCTATTTGAAAGGAAACAGGTTCACAGAAGACATTTTCCTAAGTAAGTTATTTTTTTTAACAGAAGAGACTAAAACTAAAGCTGAAATGCGTCATTAACCGTTGAGCACACCTAATATAAGAGAAGATGATCACGGGAGATGGGAAAGGGAGAGGAGGTCTGTACCTGGAGCAGTCTGGGAGGCAGCCAGGGATTCTCTGCTCACATAAAGTGCAGCCTTGTCTTAAACGTGTCACTTACAGCAGAGAGCAGCTGGTGGCAATCACAGAGCTCAGGAGCCACCCAGCTTGCTGGGATCTTTAGATTCAGAGGGCAGAGAGGCACTGTTGCCAATTCATGATGAAAGCAGATGGCAGGGACATATAAAAGGAACTAGGAACCAATGACCACTGATCGGCCAAAACCTCGTGGTACTGCGTGGTCACTCTACAGAAGGAAAAGAACTGCCCCTGCTTAGTGCGGATAAACAAAACCCGGCCTGGAAAGAAGAGCCTCCTTTTGTCACTCTATGTGTTCTTCTAGTGAACAGGTGGTAAGTGCACACGTCTGGTAGTTGGATTAGCTGCAAGTTGTCCTCAACAAGTTCTGATTGGTTTTGAACAGGCCCTGCTGTCACTATTCCGAGTGACACAGGGACACACAGTCGTTTGTTTGAGACTGTTTCTGAAAGTTTCTGAAATCTCTCCTGAGAAGCTCTTTCATTCCAAAACACAGAGCTTCCATTGCGGCTTCCATAGTGATGGGCGGTGGCTTTTCTTTGTAAAATCTACAAAGCACTGTAAATAGATTTCAGCTTCAAATGCATGGCCACCATTCTGAGTCTTTGTAGAAGGAGACTGAGTATGAACAAATGCCAAACAAAATTGGACACCGTAACCCACGGAAATGCCAGGTGACACACACAATGAAACAGGGCTCTAGAGGCTAACTGATACACCCAAAATCAAGAAAGCAGTAAGGGAAAGGCTGAAACGAGAACCTAGAACCTTCCTTAACCCCTACGTATCAGGCCTGTAGGATCTTTAGGGATGCTAACCAAAAATGCATCGCATTTTATACAAATGCCTGTGGATTCAGATCACCAGTACATTTCAAGCCAATTGTATTTTTCTATGTACCTAATGGTCACAGAATAGTATAAGAATATTTTTAAACAAACTATGCAAAGCTACACGAACATTTCAGAAAGGCCTGTGTCCACTACTTCATGTCAGCTGAACTAATTACGGCTGTAAAGCAGAATGAGTATACCTGGCTGGGTTCTTTACATGGTCAAGAAAACCCAAGGCTTCATGGGATTGGGGATATTCCAGAACACACAGTCAATCTCGAATCACTTAAATTCTGAGACATTCTGTTTGTTTTAGAACTTGTACTAAATCTCCAACCAGTCACACAATCCCTTTTATCAGATATACCACAAAGCTGGTTATCATGGGGCCATGTGGCCAGCTATGAAGGCAGTTCTGTGACAACCTTCTCTTACACTTTCTAAAACCTTCTAAGAAAAGGTGTTGATATTTGCTTTTCTACTAAGAAAAAAGGTATTAGTATTTCTAACATGTTTTCAGTACTTGGGAAAAAGAAAAGATGCAAAAAGGAAAGGTTAAGAAGGGCAGAAAATAGCCAACATTTAACCGGTGAGATAAAAATAAAAACAAGAGAGGTTTTCTTTTCAAGGATTTTGAGAAAGTTCTCTTGACAAACTGGGGACAATTTGCTTATGCAAAATTGGAATACAACTGTGATTCATCTCAACATAAAGTGCTTTTTTCTATATTAAGTAGCTTCTGATTCTAGGTATTTATCTTACTTTCCATCAGCATTTCACATTTTCCTTACAGTGTCTCTGGAGAGAGTTTGGAAGGTTTTCTCTAGATCTAACCAGAAATAGTTCTAACATCTTTTACTTCTCTTTTTCTTTTCTGATTCAAATTCACTTTCTACAGCATTACTGTATATTTTATCACCACAGCCCACATTATAGCCTACAACAATGCACAGATATAGTTCAAAGAATCTATCTGTAATTTTCATTCGTGTGATTTTTTTTTAATCTATGTATTTTTACTTACTTTTCCTGACTCTTGCTTGTAATAGCTCCTCAGAGGCCTCTAGGCAGAGAACTGTCCTGTTTGGCTGTCCTGCCAGCAACAGCTTTTTAATATTTGGAATATTAAACTAAAGATGACTCAGTTCAAATTTCTTTGTGTTTGCAGTGAATTTTTTTTTCTCATGGCCATTTAATATGACGTGTAAATCTACAGTTTTCTATTCCGAGTGGGAAAATGGCCATTAAACATTAGATGCAGCAAGTAACACAGGAGAAGAAGGAGACCGTGATTGAAAGAAAAGAAATGCAGCAAATTACACCTGTTTTTGAACAGTTCACCTAGTACACCTGTTTTTGAATGGGTCCTTTTCATAAAGTGACTCCTATTGTTATTTCTTAACCATCCTGGGCCAAGAGCAAACATAAATATTGTCCCATGAGGCACAGTGACCCCTGACAAGGATATATGTGGCTTGAGCGAGATATTTGAATCTTCCATATCATCGATGTTTGCTCTAAATCTCACCATTATTCCATTGTCCACAGATGAAGAAATCCACAAACAGAAAGAGAGGACAGAGACCTGCAAGGAGATGTAAGAAATGAACAGACACATATTTAAAGGCAGAGGGCTGAAAAACAACATACAGAAAGGTATAAAGGAAGGGGCAGGGGCACACATACAAAAGCAGCCAAAAAGGATTCATTTTACCCAAAACACATGGAAAATAAACTACACTGCAAAGTTACAACTCAGAAGCATGGGATATAAATCAAGCAGAAACATGAATATTAATATCTTTATCCCTTATTTTACCCTACTTCCAGAATAAATTCCTAACTAAGTAAAATTATTCAGTAAAGTACAGCTTGAACATAAATTTTCATTTGGTTTCATTTCATGCAGTCTCAAAAATTTTGCATTGTCTACCTCTCATTTTTTCTCATTTTCTGAAGATGCAGTGTGTGTCTTACATATATATTACAGTTATCTATATTTATCATGGAGAAACATCAACATCTTTGTAAGAAAGTTCTAGTGGGCAAAGATAATATTGATTTCAAATTAACTGCTAGCAAAAAAATCATAAGATGAAACATTTTAATAATCATTGATAGAATTTCACAGTACTGTTCAATTCTTATTTTGTTATGATGTCTTTCCAATATTTTTCTTTAAAACCTCATGTTTACCCTGGGATTTATTCTAAAGATGATGCCACATTTTAGTGAGTCCCTTTGCAGAACTGTGTTTCTGAGATTCAGATTTACATGTGTGATAACTAGAACATCCTACCAAACGCTGATGTGTCTGTTTCCAAAGTGTAAGCTATTCTTTAGAAGCAGGTACCTGAAAAGAACATGTTTCCCGGGGTCTCCTGCCTTGTTGGGGACTGTGACTCATCTTGCCAACAGAGGTCAAGGTGGTTGGATGAGGGTGGTCTGTCACCCCTATCCTAATGGGACAAAGCCACGCTATGGAAACAATCTCCATCACACATCAACAAGAGTAAAGACAAGCCAGCCAACCAGAGCCGCTGACAATAAACTCTTTCTCAAGGATTTAAGAAGCAAAGCTGTGGTGACCTAAAGCTGCTGCAGTTCTGTAACTTCTCTGTTACAGCAGTTATTGTTAACTTGACTGGCAAAAGAATGAGGGGACCATTATATCAAGACTTGTTTAGAACTCTAGGGAGGGGTGCTTTTGCTTTTAAATTTACTTTTTATTGTTTTTAAGTAGTTGCCATTTAGCAAGTAGTTTAGGAGCTCTGTGTGTCTTGATCAGAGGTTTTAATATATAGGTTCATAGGCTTTTTTAGACTATGTAAGACCAGAACTGGTTCCTTGTTGAATATGGTTCTATATTGTTTGCCGTATAAAAGATCAGTAAATGATACTAGCCACTACCAGTGATAAAAAAATAAATTTAATCATTGGACTGTCTCAGTATCTTTAGAATTTTTTCATTATTTTTCAACAGGTTTCTAAATTTGAGGAAAATGAGAATTAAACTATGATTCACTTTTGAAAAAAGATTGGTAAATGATATGAAATCTTTATGTCCCAAATGTCCCACTGACAATAATGTCCCAAATAACAATCTCTCAAATAAAAGTAAATTTTCATCTTATACAGCTAAAAGAGAGAAAACCCAGCTGTATTTCAAACTTCACAGAAACAGCAATGCAGAAATACAAAATCTCTTGTACTTCTGAAATTTTCCACCAATCCAATCAGGCTCAAAATATAATTCACCCACAGGACCCTCATAAAACATGAAGCGTTACATCAGTAGACTCTGATGTCAGATCGGGCCACAGAAACTCAACATACCCAGGATAGCACAGTATATGGGGGATTGCTGGCAAAATTCCCTCAGACTGCAAATGCATGTCATAGAAGTCACCAGTAACTGCACGGAGCAGGGCCGTGTTAGCATGTTGCCAGGGCCACTCAGACTTGGAAAGACTGCACAACAAAGAGAAATAGAACAGAAGACGCTGGGCTCAGTGGCCCACACCTATAATCCCAGCTACACAGGCGGCTGGGCCTGAGATGCCCGTTGTGAAGCCAGGAATCCCACCAAAGGCTTATCTCCAGTTAACCAGACGAGAGCTGCAAGTGGAGCCTTGGTTAAACTGGTAGAGCACTAGCCTTGAGCAAAAGAGCTAAGAGATAGTGCCCAGGCCCTGAGTTCAAGCCCCAGGACTGGCACTAAATGGACATAAACATCATAACAAGTAAGCTGTCAGCTCTGCCACCAAAAATTGCCTCTGATATATCTGAGCAACAATGGCAGCTAGAAGTAGTAGTAAGCACTTTGTTCTCAGACCTGGTGGTCAAAGAGACACTGCCTTTCCAATTGGGTTTTCTGGGAAACAGAACAGAAGGGAAAGAGATTTCAGGACAGCCTTCTCCAGACTCACTTGGTTCTACCAAAGTTGTCCCTTTTTTTATTACTTTTATAAAAATGACACGATCCAGAGCTTTGCAATCATTTTTGTCACTGTTCTAGAGATTGTAAGCCATGTTCTGTCTTGGATCACATTTTGGTCTTAATTGTGGCTCCATAATATAGTTGAAAAACACATGCATAAATCCATTCTATAAAGTGCCTTACATGAATGATTATATATACACAAATGTTCATACTTGATTGTGCAAAATAGAAAATACTGTTTTACTGCAACAAACCTCTACTCTGAACCCTGTGGTAACTGAGAAAAAAATAATCCTACCAATGAAAGCTAACCTTCAAAGGCGATGCATGCAGTTGGTAAAGGAACCAATACAGATGGCCTGGCTTCTGTCACCATGGTGGGGGGGCCCCCAGGACAGTGCCACTCATTGGAGCAGAGGAAAAGTAGGAAGAGAAAAAAACAGTTGCTGGACCAAGCACCCTTCCAGGTGAGAAGGACAGGGTGTCCTCATGGAGAAAGTGAGGAAGGAGACGCAGGGCTGGAAGCATTGCTGGCTCCCTGCAAAGCTGGTGAGGATCTACAAAACGCCTGCAACCCGCCCTCCCTCCTCTGTGTCTCCAGCTCTGGACACTTATCCCAGCACAACGTTTTGTTCTATTTTCTTTCAACTAACAGGTAAAAAAACATTGAAAAATAAGCTTTTGTGCATTCATTTCATATCAATGAAGGTGATTTTAGAAACAGCACAAAGATTTATAGGGCAAATCTCTTCAGAATAATTTCCTCAAGTCAAGCGCACTGTCCCATGGTTCGGGGGTCCTCTGTGAAAGAAGCCAGATGGCCTGCAGCCCCTTGTCCCTCTATCGGTGCCTCTTTTCCCGGTCTGGGATCAGAAATACAAGCCACTGGGCCTGGTTTGGGTCATCCATACTTGAATGTCCCTTCTTGTCCTTCACATCCATTCCCCAAACTCCTAAACCAGAACTTCACATGTACACTCTACCTCATTTAAATTGTCTCTGGGTAACACTTTTTCTCTTAAGTTTTGCCCTTGACATCCATCCAAACTTGATTTTATACAACTGCAGAAGTCGTGACCCTAATTCAAAGCCTGGGTCCTGGGCCAGGAGTGTGGTCTAGTGGTAGATTGCTCTCCTATCATGCAATGAAGCTCTGGGTTCAATTCCCTGGAACCACATACACAGAAAAAGCCAGAAGTGGTGCAGTGGCTCAAGTGGCAGAATGCTAGTCTTGAGCAAAAGTATCCTAGGACATTGCCCAGGCCCTGAGTTCAAGCCCCAGAATTGGCAAAAAATAAAATAAAAAAAAGCCTGTGCCTCATCAACAGCCATATAAACTGAACCCAGATCTTCACTGAGTCTCTAGGTTAATACTTCCTCAGTAGCTGAAGAGAGTGCTAAACTTGCTAATGTAATACACAGCTCATTCTCGGGACAGCTATTATCTTTAATTTTTGAAAAATTAAGCTTATCTATAATTTTTGGTGCCAGAAGCATAGCCTAGTGGTAGAGCTCTCACCTAGAATGCACAAAGCCCTGGGTTTGATCCCTCAATATCACATACACAGAAAAGGCCGGAAATGGAGCTGTGGCTCAAGTGGTAGAATGCTAGCCTTGAGCTGAAGAGCTCAGGTACAGTGCCCATACCAGAGTTCAATCCCCATAACCACCACCACCAACAACAAGAAGAATAAATTCCCACAGTGTTTAAGAGAATTCCCTAGGAACTCAGATACGTTCTCACGTACCAGATAATCCTACAAGTACCCCTAGTTTTACTTTGTTCTGGCTTTCAGAGGAAAGAATAGATATCAACTGTACAATCTCTTTTCCCGTCCTCTGAAGACGTGATTCTGTCCTTGGCCAGGAATACAGTACATTAGAGCACTTTCGGTCAGTACAAGTTTGGAGTGTCAGCTGGCTGGAAAAATAAAAGATCATTATAGAAGATAATTGGAAAGATAAGCGATCTGTCCTCCCTTCTGCACAATAAATGGCTGTCTGTGGTCGAGCCAGAATTCCAGAAGAGCAGAGACACAGACCAGAGACATACACAAAACATGTTCACAAGTCTTCATATTATACACTTTTGACTTCACCAAAACTTTACTGTGCGTAACTTGAATTTATACAACATATATATATTATATATATATTATATAATATATATATATATATATACAGTCCTGGGGCTTGGACGAGGGCCTAAGCACTGTCCTTGAGGTTTCCTCAAGGCTAGCACTCTACCACTTGAGCCACAGCACCATTTCCGGCTTTACTATGTATGTGGTACCAAGGAACCGAATCCAGGTCTTCGTGCATGCTAGACAAGCACTCTACCACTAGGCCACACTCCTGGCCCCCATAACATTATTATAACGACCCCCTCAGTTACCTCTACATCCATCACCAACCCACAGCTCATTCATTCAACCAGTATTTTGCCAAGCATCCTCTCTATGCTAGATATTTTGGGAATCACAGACTCTAAAATTCAAAGAGGGTGGATATGGAGGGATTTCTCTCTGCAGAACTGCATGTCTCGCTGCACAGCCTCACCTCCGATCCACCACCCTCCTTTTTCTACACAGACTTGTTAGCCCAATATTCCCCATCCCCTACTGTCCTTCCCGTGAGGGAAACCAAAGCATCTCTGCACACTGAGCAATCTTCTTTCAATCTTCTTCCCTTTATGCAGCTCACCACATTCTACAAAGACATTAGGACTGTTCACTGAGCATCACAAAGCTCTCCCCAAAGAATTTCCTGCAAATCCCTCGTGCAAACATTTCAGAGAGCAGTGCAGTTGTCAAGACCGCTTATCATCCTCCAGGACAGCTCTGGTTTTCTGTAGCTTTGAATCACACACAGAAAGGGTCCTGGCCTATCTAATGTCTGTTATTTTATTTTATTCACTTTACTTCTCTTGACTTTTCCTGCCTATGACATCTCCTAAAAGTAGCAGCTCATTGAAACAAGAAATTATGATAACTTTTGGGGAAATGTAAATTTTAACTTAAAAATATCAATTAAATAAAATAGTGATCTGGAAGACACAAAATTTAGATCACTTCATCCAAGAAAACTGTCACCTGAACTCCCCACTTCTACGTTATTCCCTTCGCTATTTGTTAGAACTGTATAAATGGCCTAAAAGTTGCCTTTAAAAGGGAGTGGTGGGCAGAGAAGGAGGAAGGCAAGGTAAGGAAGAGCAGCAAAAACCAGAAAGGAAATGTGCACTTCACAAATGTTCAAGTGAATTCCAAATGATTCAATCTCCAGGAATCGCTGATTTGGGATGGAATAATACTACCCTTCACCAGGAACCCTTTCAACAAAAAGCAGGCCCCTGCTGCAGCTCATCTCAGACTTCATATAAACACAGTGGTCACATAGGAACATTTCTCTGTAAAATCCAAAGCAGAAAGCTGGCCGCAGTCACCCGTAGGGAGTCGGGGAGACAAACCCAGGGAGTCACTGGAGCACAGGAATCAGGCCTTGCATGCCTAGAGGCACAGGCAGAATGAAGCACTGGGCTACCAGTGGGCCTCCGGAGAAAGGGAGACACAGTACCGATCACCAGCCAAGAAACAGCCCAACACTGCCACTCTTGTGTGGTCAGGAAAGGGGGCCATGCCTAGACACTCACAGACAAGAGGACTCATGTCTTTCCTACACAAGCTTGGTTCAAATAGAAGAAAACACATCTTATGTTTTATGAATGGCTAGACAATATGTTATTGTCCTTTGTATAACATGCAATACAAAGTGAGTGCTCATAATGATAAATCTACCTATTTGTACATAGAACGCAATAATTTATATAGATAGAAGATAGATAGATAGATGGATAGATAGATAGACAGATAGATAGATAGATAGATAGATAGATAGATAGATAGATAGATAGATAGATGGATAGATAGATAGACAGATGGATAGATAGATGGAATCTAGATAGATATACTTGCATCTTTCCATTGATAGTTTTGGCAGTATTTTGACATTCATTACTTTATTTAAAATACTCTAAATATAAAAAGTTATTATTAAATAAGCTTCAGGAGATTAAAAAGAAGACACCCAAAAAGGGTACTCATGTCATGGAGAGGTACTTCAGAGGCCATTTTAATTAGTTGACATTATTTTAACCTGAGAGGAAAATAAAAGAACCCAAGTTAACAATTAGCACACAATAAGAAATGAAGGACTCTCACAACCTTAGCTACACACACAGTGTATCTTCTGTTGATGCAGTTCAGGCCTTATGAGAGCACAACCAAGATCATCTGAGAAACCATAAGCTTTAACTTTCAAGGCAGTGTACATATCATCTTCCTATAGACAAACGGAAGGCTGAATAGAAACTGCCTTCAGACATATATAATCTATATTCAATATGGACTTATTTAGAAAAAGAGTAATAATTGAGACCTCCTTCTTTCCTCCAGATTTGAAAAGGAGATTTTCAAATATTTAATGATAAAAGTATGCAGTAACTTACTGATGTGCCAGCATAACAAGAAGCTGACAAGATTACTCTGAAATGTTAGTATATACAATGAAGTTAATATGAAATATCATAACAAGTATCGTAACTTACAGTAAGAAATGTCATAAACTAAGTATCATAAACCAAGTGGTAATAGGACTGCTCGGCAATGCTAAGTTAGAAAATGATTTTTTAAAAAGTTGGGAGAAAAATCAAGAATCTGTCTCATATAATAATAAGAAAAAATACATTCCAGACAAAGCAATGCACAGAAATAAAAACAATCACTTCACAAAGATCTCCAAGCTGAAATCACAAAGAAAATTGAATGAGCAGTAGAACATGAGAAAAATAGAACAAGACTTAGAGTATAATCCTGTTTCACAAAAAGGAAAATGGGAGCAAATGAACGTTTGCAGATAATATAGAGGATAAATAATGGAGCCTACTGGTTCTATTGCTACAGAGAAAGAAAATTTGGGGACTTTTAAAAACTTGGTTGCATTTGATATATTAGATATAACCACGCACCCTAAAAAGTAACTGGATGCAAAGACATAAAATACTCAAATCAGCATCACTGCATGAAGGAAAACGGAAATATTTTTCAATACATGACAAGAAAATGAGGACATCCATCCAAAGAAATATTATATCGCCATTAAAAATGATATTTGCTAAAATCTGAATGATACAAGAAAAAAAAAATCTAAGGACTGGTAGGAAATGTCAAGAGTGGGACAAATCTCCAGTCTCCTGGGAAGAAAGGCATGAGCGATTAAGGACACAGCTAAGAGCTCTGCCTGGTGCCAGTTGTGGGAAACAGATAATAAATCAGTGAGAAACATGACAGAATGCCTGCAGAGAAGGCTCATGTTCATTTATCTCAAGCCACATAATGCAGGGTGTAGACACGGGCACAAGGGTGGGGCATGCTCAAATGAGAGCAGTGAATATTTTCATGGATGATTTTCAATTTCTCCTCTGTGATTTTTATGGTATTTTCTATTTTGACCATCTATCACCATTATAAGAAAAGAAGATGGTTGTAAAGTATGACACTGGACATGGTGTAACAATGATGTTCCATCTTATTGAAAATGTGACACTTTAACCTCTTCTAGTAAGGTACAGAGCGCACAGAACTTTTTCTTTCTGTCATTTGATGAAATGGACCACTGGAGCACAGCTACCACGAGGAGATTTGAGTCTCAGCTTATTAAAAATGAAGCAAGTACTATGTCTACTAGGTAAATGTGCCTGACTCAGCAGGGCGGAGCAGGAGAAGAAATTCAAGATCTGGGACCCACCCGCTGTCCTTCGAGAGATGGCAGCCAGCAGAGCAGAATGCACACTACTTCTGGAGAGCAGGAAGTCCCCACTGGCTGTGTCTGGTCCCTGCCTGGCATCAACAAACGAGAATGTCTGCAAAGCACCTGCATGTGCAGGTGGGAGCTGTCAACGGATTCACCCCCCGAGTGCAAGTTGTGGCTTGACCTAAAGGCAACAGCCCCATGGCTAGGAGAATGCTGGGCTCATTCTGCAGGGGCTTGCACCCCAAATCTGCTGCCTGCTCAGCTCTCTTTGGCGACGGGACCCCAGCTGAGTGGGTACAGATAGCCAAACACTTAGATGCAGGAAAGCATGCTTAACCTACTAACCCAGCTACAAAACCGTATTTTAGAATTGTGACTTCAGCTAACTATCCATCTTGCTCTTTTCTTTTACCACTTACTGGCAGGAAAAACTAAAGCCAGTCATGGTTTCTGTTTCAATTTCCCTTTCTCTTGCCTAACTTAATTGTTTGAGCATATTAACAGCAGAATATAAGTATTTCTTCTCAACCATCCTCTAGATTAAGAGCCAGTGTTTCTGGAAAGATATTAGGGATGGTAAAAAGTTCTTCATAACACTGTTTCTGTTTTAAACTTGTAGTCAAATGACGTGCAGTAAGTGACTCAAAATAGATCATTTACTTCCACTGGTGTAACTCTCTGTTTGAGCAACAGCATTAGAGAGTTGAATGCAGGCAAGGCTTCTGCTTTTACATCTTTTTAAAGGCAGCAATATTATTCTATTCTTGAATGGAATACAAGTCAATCCTAATGATTTATCACATTCTGCCTCCACCCTAGCTGACTCCAAGACTATAGTCTTGTCTTGCCCATCTCGCTTAGACTGTTCTTCAACCCTGTGGAGTGTTCAGTGAAGGACTACCAGTGAAACAAACATTTAAGTTGCAAACATAGGCAAAGGAATTTATCTCCATGGCTTTAAGTTCCTCTTTGCCATTAAAATGAAAAGGTGAGAAACTGGATGTATTCTTCTTTCCCATCCATTCTGTCATTCCAGACTTTAGACAGGCAAGATAGGAACAGAAAAGCCTCTGTAATGTGGAGGCTTTCTCTCCTCTGCAGGGTGTCCCTGAGACAATGCCCTCACTTCAGGCAAAAGCTCTGGAAGGGCTGCCCAATGCCTGCTTCCAACCTGCACACCTCAGGGGCGTCTGTCTTCTTAGGGCAAACAAAGCCAAAGGTCAAAACGTGCTCTGCACAGACACACCTCCACCAGCACATTTCCTCAAAGCACTTCCTGGTAAGATGGTGAACCTTACAATAGGTAAAGACGGTAGAAAGACAAGCAGTCCAACCCTTATTTCAGCCAACTGTGTGACAACTGCAGTGTGGAGATGGGGGCTGCAATTATTTGGTTGCAAAAGAAAAGCTGCCCAGGGGTGAAGCCTGGCAATGTTGGAAGGGCCAACCCCAGGCAGGGGGGCTACACACTGAAAAGCCATTCTGGCCACCTCCTGAGCTTCCTGACCACGAATGATGGGGACCTCTGCTGACCATGCAAGCCAGTTCTTGAGTCACCAGGCCAGGAAAGGCCCCTCTCCTCTCCTCCCTCAGGCAAGGTCCATAAGCCTTTTTCCCCTCTCCATTTTCCCAAGGTCCGGAGACTATTCTCATCTTTAAACAACCTAGGGTTTTCTGTGTGCAGATGGCATTTGTATATCACTCGTGGTCCTCATTAACATTTTGGAATTCCACCTATTTTATCCTTCACCCCAAGAGAACCCTAAGGTAGAGAGGATTCCCTTCCATTTAACAGTGTTGAGCAGAGAGTCAGAAGCAGTTTAGAAGGTCAGTCCAAGGTCAAGCAGCTAGCTAAGAAGAGACAGGATGGGAATTTTAATTTCCTGAACCAATGCCATTTTCAGTGATGCAGAAAGTGAGTTTATAGTTCTTTTCTAAGGTGAAGGAAATCTTTCTTTTTTGGTGGCACACAGGTTTAGAAGTGAGGCTTGTCAGTAGTTGTTAGGTGGATGCTTGACCACTCCAGTGAAATCCCCAGCCCTTTTTGCTTTAGTTATTTCTGAGAAAGGGTCTTGTCATTGGCTTTAGTTTTGTTTGAGGAATTTGAGTTTTGAACTCAGAGTTTGATACCTGCTATACAAGTGCTCTACCACTTGAGTCGTGCTCACAGGTGTTTCTGCTTTGGTTATTTTTCAAAGTGGGTTCCTTGTTTTAATTCCCAAGAAGGTGTGAGCCATGGCTCTAAGGATCAATTCCTTCATGGATATGTTGAGAGGTACATATTATCATATTAGTTAAGATGGAACCCAAAAACCCAGGACCATAAGAGAAAAAGACGATGGAGCCTCTTGAATGTTTGGTTATGTCTGGGATAACAAGTATTGCCCACGTTTGATCGTTGATTGGGAGAGCAAGTGGTTTCCCCCAGCTGACCTCAGCTTTTTAGTGTTCTAATGTCTGCCTTGGCTGAAACTGAGATTACAGGTATGAGCCATTGTGCACAGCCTGGAAATCCTTTTAATTTAATTTATTTTTTAAATGAGGTATCTCAATTCCACTTGGTTTATTTCAGATATACTGACAATACAGTATTAAGTTGTGCCTAGCCAAATTCAAGTTGCTCATTTGCCTGTGGGACTGATAACCTACATCAGTATTGGATTGATTAGAACAAAATTATTCAAATGACTTTAGGGCATGGCATATGTGAATAGAATGACCTTTGCACAGCTCCTCCAAAAAACAACACATGACATGTCTCTACTCCAGAGGGAGTGGAGGGAATGCTGAGCAGAACTGACTGCAGGAATGGCCACACAGCAGGGACACATCTCAGTGGTTTCAGAAGTTTTTCACCTCATGTGAGTCAGAATATGAAATCTACCTGTGAGACACATTTTAGGTAAAACTGTCCGACTCTCAAACAGAGACATCAAGAACAGTGGAAGGTAGTATGATTTCATAAGTGAGAAAATGGACAAAGGGCACACAGGAAAACAGGAGACAACCTCACAATTGTGTCGGACCTCTGATGTGAGTTCTATGGGGTTTTCTGGTAGTAGAGATTTAGATCAAAACCTGAGTCAGTGTTTGAAAGTCTATTCGATTTCAGAAGAACTCTAACTCTGGCCCAGTTTACTTAATCCTTCATTTGGTTATGCCTCTTGGCTATAGATGCCAATAATTGATCTTCAGTAGTAACTGAAGTAATTAGAAGGCTTTTAGTCCAAGAGAAAAAAAGAGGGGGGGAGGGAGAGAGTAGACCAGTTCAAGGAAGTTAGAACCAGTTTCTCATCTTCTATGAATTACTCCTATTTAAAGACATAATAAAAGGAAGTTTGTTTGAGTAAGAGTTCCCTGTAATTCTGACATTCTACTACTTGTAATCTCTTAAAACAGGAACCGAAACAGGGTAAAATTAATTATCCTCTGTTATTTTTCCTAAAATACAAGTTTTTTTTATCCTACAGTCTAAGTATAAACCTCAATAAGATTACAGTTAGAATTTAGGAACAACTAATATGAAAGCAAATAAAGCATTCGAAAGCATCGCCTGTCAATGTCTGGAATCCTCAAAATTAAAAAAGAAAAACCTAAATGGCTTCCACAAAGCTCCTGAAGTATGAATATCTGTCTTTTTGATTACTCCAGGATAAATTATTATCATATAATCCTATAATTTCTACACCACTTATCCATCACTTCAGCCTTACACTAACAAAGTATTTGGGAGCCACGTGTCTTTTTATGCCTATGTGAAGCTGAGAAATGAAAAAAATTGGATCCCAAAGGACATCAAGCACATGTCCATTAGTGAAAAATTGTCAGACCTAGTAGAAGCGAGGACAGGCAACGTGACGCCCTTGCTCTCTAAGGGAAGCCACCTGGGCCTGGGCTGGCTGCCGTTTGTCTGTGGTCTGTCCAGTGTCCCCACAAGAATCAACACTGCTCCTGTGAAATATGTTGATAAATGGACCCAGCAAACTCCATGTCTGTTTCCATAGAAAACACACATGACATGGAATGATTTTAACTTACGTCAACAACCGAAGTCAAGCCACGTGTCTTGTTTGGTTGTCTTTTCTATCAGGGTAAGTTATATGACACAAGGCAGAGGCCATGTACAATGGCATAATGAGAAACTGAACAGGCAATGAGCAGATAACTAGGCAGATGATTATACGCATACTAAATGTCCAGGAGTTGGGCATCTTAACTAAATGCACAGAACAGAATTGTTTTGGGGACCAGCGTGGACCAACTGGGCACATCCATGCTGCCTTAGACAAGCTGAGCACTGCCCCAAACCAAGCTTCTCATCATTGGCACAGGTGTGATGACACCAAGGCATCAACGAGTATCAACTGGAAGTAGGCAAGGCATTCAGTAAGCAGGGCACTCTGATTACTTAAGCCTTCTACTAAAGTGGATTATTCAGAGCATGTTAAGTGCCTGCTCTTCAACAATGACTGATGATATCAAGCTGTACTGACTTTCTCTAAGTCTACTTTCTTCATCTCTTTAGAACAGGAAGAACAAATGAAGTGAGAAGAACAGGAGAACACATCTAATAGGCACAAAGATTAATATCAGACCCCGAAGGTCAAAGCTAAACAGTCCATTTGTTAGCTTTCATCAACCTGAGACATGATTTATCAATCCAAGCATAGAATTACAAACATTATATATCTCGATATGTTCTTTGTACTGTGAAACTTTCCAAGCAATGGCAGACTGCATATTCCATATAAAAGAAACATCAGATGAGGGGGAGGGAAACGGGTACCAAGACAGGTGAAAGGGTATCAATGTATGTGAATTAACGCACCTTCTATCTGGCAAATATCATGTAACCCTTTTACTAATTACAATAAAAAAATGAAATATAAAAAAATAATAATAAATAAATAAAAATAAAAATAAAAATAAAAAAAGAAACATCAGATGGCAAAATTCATTATAGTTTCAAAAACATCTTGATGAATTTATATATATATATATATATTATCAGTAATATCTCAGGGTTACCCATGGGAAATAATAATATTTTTAAATTCTTCTGTCCCTTCCGATTTTATGACCTCCCTAGTCTAAATTTCAGACATTTGTGTCCCTCAAAATATTATTCTTATTCTAATACATTTATCTGCTGAAGCACTAAGGCAATATTCTCATATGAAAGTCCAATGTTAATTATACTTAAAAGAGTATTACTTCCATCAACCTGAAGGTACTCAGAGAAAATGATATGCATTGTCAGAAAGGCCATGGAAAAATTGTCCTTCTACATGGAAACCTATGGGCAGAGATCTTTTCCCAAGTCTTTCCACACGTGTTACAACACCAAAGAATCGTAAAACATGCTTACATAAGGCAGACCATTTTTTCATAGTCTAATGTTATGTAATGTAAAATGCTTGTCAAAATGAAATTCCATGTGCAGGGCAGTCAAGTGAGATGAGAAAACTACTCTCTGCACCCTATCTTTCTTCAAATCACATTACTATTTTCACTAACCTAAATTAATGATCACGCTTTCCATTAGATCACAACTGTAGGAAGTTTTTATTGCCTCCATGGAGGAGGGTAGTAAAAGGTGCTGTATCTTTGGCTGGTGATTCATTTCACCAGCTGCCAAAACGTTGCCGGCTCTGGCACAGCTGGACACATGCCCCAGGACTGATTGGGAAACACATTCACCTTGGCACATCACAAGGAAGATGGAATCAGAATTATCCTCCCTTGTAACTACAGGTATTTTGGAACCTTGTCTACCTACAAAGTAATATAGATTACACATCTGGATGGGATCCACATAATTGAACCATCTGTTCTTGATATTGAACTCTAAATAGTTCCCAGCGCATTCCTGTGTTTTACTAATAACATTCCATTTTAAAAGACCTAAATTGATCATTCACATTGCCAGAGGAAGCCATGTTTTAAAAAATATAAGAATAATGAAGTTCCTCAAAATCCCAAGTTACTTTTATGATAAACATATTTCATTAACCCGTCCTGTGCTTTAAGGCAATGCTATGGCTTTTCTTTTATTTTAAAGAAAATAAATGCATTTATTTAATTTTTACATAAAGTCTTCCATATATAAGAATTGATTATCTGAATAGCTAGTATGAAGATTTAAAGGCATTAAAACCTCCCTTCAACCTATGTTAGCTGTAACTCATTACACTGACCTCAGAAATCAAGAGTTTCTTTCCAGGCACCAGTGGCACACAACTTTAATCCTAGCTACTCAGAAGACTGAGATCTGGGGAACCATCCTTCCTTGCCAGCATGGGCTAAGACAAGGACTTTTCTCCCAGGGCTGGCTTTGAGCTATGATCCTTAAATCTCAGCCACCTGAGTTGCTAGAACCATAGGTATGCGCTATCAGCACCTCGCTTCTGAAGTCTCTACTAATCTTACTTCAGCCATGCAATCAAGTGGGGTGCATGTTGCTATTTCTATTTTTTGAAATCAGAATTTTATGTGCAACAGGAAAAAAACAAACCAACCATTTACCAAATCACATCACCATTACTCTTCCTTAGTGTTTACAGACCCTGAATCTCTGCAATCATCAGTCTGAGAAATGAAGAAACTAAATGCCCTAGTCCTACCAAAAATACACAAAGGGAGGGAGAAATCAATCAGGAAATGAGAGTGAGAAGAAGAGAGCCTACAGGGGAAAGTGTCTGTGGCACAATGCATCTGAAATTCAGGTCGAGTTCACACTGGCATAAGTAGTTACAAAATATGCCTAATATATGCAAGAGCAAGGTATGCATGGCAAAAAACCATGTTTAAACTATTAAAAATATACTTTAGAAGAGAACGTGATTTCTATACAGCCAGTATGCCACATAACAAATGTTACTGATCACATTCACAAACCGACGATCCATCATTATTTTTCATAAGGAGTACATTCACCCCATTATGTTTATATAAGTGATCCCTTTAAGATGATTTCGGATATGAAAGTGATAGCCAGAAACCATAATTACTTCTTTTACATAATGGAAATGCAATAAAAATTTTATATAACATGTCCTAGGAGCTGTCTTATCTCTGTGTTGCCACTTACCCAGTAATTATTCAAAAAATAACACGAAACAAAGGCCAGTCTCTTGATCTTTTCCTCAGTGGGTTTACAGTCCTAAAGTAGCTTAACATGTTCAAGAAACAGGGAGAACTAGTTCCTGGTAAATATGCGTTCTCTGCCTCCAATCCCAGGAACAAATATCACAACACTCTTACACGTGGGACATGTTTCTTAATAAAATAGCTTTAGTCCATGTTGAAGTTACCTATCGATTTGCATGGTAGCATTTCAGTGTCCTCTGCTGACTCTGTGCTCTCCCCTGTGCCCTGCTGGGCCTTGGAGGGGTGTAAGCAGCCTTCTGCCTCCCAGGTACTCCAGGGGCCAGAGTGCCCTGCTCACCTTAACTTGTTGTCCGCTCTCAAGCATAGTCTCTTATGTGCAGCTGCTCTCTGCTAAGTCCTCTTCCGAGATATCAAGCCAACCTCTTTCCTTCCCCTCCCTCATTCCTCCATCCATCTCCTAGGGGAACAATGACTCGCTCACTCATTCTAAATCAATCAGGTGTGAGCAACAGCTTCACAAGCAGAGTCAGGTGCTTCTTACGTCTTCTCTGCCCAACTGACTGAGTGATCTGCTATGGCCCTGATCATACTTCGGTACTGTTTCCCTCACTGGATGGAGGGTGCTCCTGACGCAATTGCTCACACACCGCTGAGGAGAAGTGAAAGCAATTGATTGACTTTGTACTTTTTAAAATTACATTCTAGCTTTTCAATTTTCCTTCTTTGCCAGTAGATCTTAACGTTGCTTTTCTGTGCAAAATCTAAAGCTTATACAAAAGGTATAAAGAGTTTCATTTGTTCCCAGTCTATTTCAGGAACATACAAGTCACCATCAAACCATCTAATGTTCAAATTGTTATTTAGGAAGAATATATACAGAATTAGTCATCCTCTAAGTGTAGAAGTTCCTATAACATTCTGCTGTTCTTTCAAAGCTTCCATAAATAATAGTCCACTAATGGCATTGTGGAAATAATGAATATTTATGCTTCCAGTTGTATTGGTAGCTGAAAGTCTATGCACATGTTTAGGTGAAACATGTGACTGATAAAATATAACTTTATTCTTTCTGGCTTTCAGGTTATAAGGCAATTTAGTAGGAAATACAGAACATAAAATTATTTATATGTAATTAATTATAAAATCATATACATTTTATCTTCTAATGAAAATAAATGATGATGATGGCGATGATGTTAACTGGCCCACAGTGCATTCCCTTTTTAACTCTACATTTTAAACCACATCATCTCCTGTGGGCTTTTCCTTGAAACCTTCAGGTTCCACAGGTAACCTGAGACGATGGTGAGGAGAGGACAGATCGGGGAACTGACAGGAGGGAGGACATCAGTCAAGATACATTATACCCATACATGACAGGTCGAATTGAAACTCCTTGGTATTACTACTTACAGATAATTCTAAAATTTTTAAAAATCACAAAAACATCAGGTTCAATGTGTTTACTTACCTTTCAGGATTTTCTACTTCTTCAGTAACAAAATTGAGGTAAAACCTGCAAAAATATAAATGGATTACCAATAATTAATATATATTGACTACTGAGAAACAAAGTTTCACATATTTAACGTTGAACTCAGAATGATTTTAAGGGAATCTCCTACAAAAACACTTGCAATAAGAAGAAAACATCTCACAATGGAAAATGCCCACCAATCATTTTTAGTAAACCACGTTCGTGCAGTGCTTAAGCTCTAACCGAGGCCGGGGCTCCATGTGACTCATGGAGTGGCTGCTGGGTAGTGCAATACAGTGATGCTATGCTGGTGCAGCTGTTTGGATCCACAAGTCTGGCTTGCCCTCCTGCAGGTGAAGGGGAGAGCTCACGGCCGCAGCCCCACTATGGGCCTCTGAGAGTGCTGAACACTGGGTCATTCTGGGATGAGCCCCCAACAGGAGCACAGAAATATGGCAGGAAGATTATGCACAGGGAGAGGGGAAGAGGTTAGGATTCTGAAGCATCATATAAGGGGGAGAAAAGGAAGAGAAATGAAGTGAAAGACGAACTATGCCTGATGGGAATTGAAGGTTTAGAAGTAAAGACAAACAGTAAAAAGATATAGTGGAGGGGGGGGGTCAGAAGTGGGGAGGACAGACGAATGAATGCAGAGAGGAAAAGTGGACACATACAGTCCTAATATTCAGTGTGTATTTTGAGGGGACGATGGGTTGGCAGAGGTGGGACAGTGATGGAAAGGGTGACACCAGTCAAGGTCACTGACATGTGGAATTCAAACTGCTTTGTACAACTATTGAAAGATCATGTTTTTACAAACTAAGAAAACATACTGTAGTTACATTGCCAGGTGCCAACAGCTCCTGCCTGTGACCCTTGCTAGTCAGCAGGCCGAGACTGGGAGAACTGAAATTCAAAGTCAACTCAAACAAAAAAAAAATGTCTCTTAAGACTCCATCTCCAAAATAATAAGCAAAAAAATAAGTCTGAAGGCGTGGCTTAAGTGGTGGAACACCAGCTGAAGAAGCAAGTGTGAGACTGGCAGCAAAATAGCCCCAAATCTTACAGTGCTAGGAAGTGTGGAGCAGCCTCTCCCCGTTTCAGGATTAAGAGTTATTGGTTTCTTAGACAAAAACACAGTGTACCACAAGGAGTCAAACCAAATGACATTAATAACATACATTTCACAATTACCAAGACTGGGTTTCAAATCTTCTACCAAATAAAGTGTTTCTGATGATCCACATTTTAATAAGCCAAATTCTTCCATACTGTACTCATAAATCACAACATCACTCTATAAGCCCCTGTAAATGTATTCGACTCTAATTTATCTGCTTATAACAAAAATGGTACCTCATCAATTGGTACCTCTTCCTTTCAAGTCACTGTTTTCTGATATTCATCCCAAATGACTTCAACTCACATGACTAAGTAGTCATTTCTCATTCTTGTCTATTGAGATGATTAAAACCAAGAAAGGTTCATGAACATAAATGTGGGGGGGGACTTTTTCCCTTAAGGTGGGAACTCTACCATGTAAGTCATACCTCTATGTCCAGCTTTTTGTTGGTTAATTGGAAATAAGAGTCTCAAGAAGTTTTCTGCCTGGGCTGGTTTGAAATAATGGCCCCCAGATTTCAGCCTCAGGAGTAGCTAAGGTTGCAGGTGTGAGCCACAGTGCCCAGCAATAACAAACTTTTATGTGGTGTTCGGGAGCACATGTGCACGGGTAGAATTCCTCTACACTCCCAAGCCAAATATCTAGACTATGAGCCCTTCCGCCTATAATATGCTTAACTTAGCTCACAGGAATGGAGAGGTGATTAAAAGAAAATAAAGGGTGATGAGCAAATCCATCCTAGTCCATCCCCATGAGCTTACATGTTGGTGAGGATAGAGGTCTGCAAGCTCAAGTACTAGGGTTTAAGTGGAATCATCTCAAACACTGCACACACAGCAGCCACAAACATAATAAGAGTTTGTAGCCAGTGATTTCTTTGAATGATTAGACAGTTAAGTTCCAAAAAGAACAGAAATGATGGTTATTTAGAAGAGCAAGCAGCAGAAGGTAATTGTGAGGTACACTCTTGGAGAAAGACTTGATGTGTTAGTTATAATCCTGAGGCAAATGCAAGTATGAAGAATAAGAAAACAAATAAACAAAAACAACTCCCACCAAAACCAAAAGGAAAAAGAACACACACACATACACACACACACACACACACACACACACACACACACACAGATTATCTATAGTCTTCTTATGTCATATTGCCAGTTCCTTCTAAACAGTTGTTTCAGAACTTATTCTTTTATAGTGACTCTAAAACAAGAAGAGAAATAATTATTAAAAAAAAACTACAAATATTTTTCATGACCACAGAGGACAGGGGAGAGGCCCGGGGCTCAGGGGAGAGGAAGGAGGAAGCTGCTTGTTTTTGCGTGGATGCTGCATCCTGTGAAAACCACACCTCTGCCCTGTGTTCCTCCAGCACTGAGTGAGTTCCAGGCTCCCTCCGTGGAGCCCATTTCCACAAGGCCCTGAAGAACCCGCAGAGACCCAGTATCTGCTTCTCCGCCACTGTGCACAAAAGGCCTTGCAATACCAGCCGAACCATGTGGCTGGCTTGAAAAAAGAAGCTTATTCTTTAGATTAGACACAATGGTACAAAATAATCCCAGCAGGTGCTTTATCAAGACTAACTCCTCGGAGGATGAGACTTAAAAGCAAGGGAAAGAAAGACACTGAAAAACTATTTCTCTTTCACACAAGTTAACACACACACACACACACACACACACACACATGCACCCCTCACCAAGCTATAGTTAGCTTTGGATCAGGACATGGGATGGAGACTGGCTGACGTCTGCAGGGCCACAGGGGGAACTGGCGGTGCATTTCTCTGAAGGCAGACATTGGCAATGATATTAAGGTTGTGCCGACCTAACTCCAGCTCCCTGACCTGGCTTGTCTAAGTTGTATTTCTCTGAAGGGGATTTCATCGTTCTGGAAGACTACTCGTTCCTCAGAGCTAAAAGCGAACAGTGTTCCACTTCCCCCAGTGCTGCAGGAGTTGGATTGTTCACTGAGCAGTGTGTCCAAATCAACAGTGGCCCTGCTGTGTCTGGACAGGCACCCAGCAAGCCAGCGCTTTCTGGTGACAATAGCTGCCTTGATTTTGCCTCTCTCCCATGCACAACCTTCAGTTTTGTTTCCTTTCTGTCACTGCCCTGGCAGTTAGAGGAGGGTGGTGACACATTTATACTCTCCATGTATCATTCTACAACCTGGTCCTCTAATTACATCAGGAAAGATGGAGCACTCAAAGAAGCAAGGGCTGCATGTGCAAAGAGAATAAACTGACCCTCTCTTTGGGGATTGCTTTGGCCTCCGTGTTGGTCCCTTTACATCTAGATAATAACTTTCCCTCTGAACTGGAAATCAGCAGACCCTGCTCGGTGCAGCCTTCCTGACCTAAAACTGAAAGCTGTGGGTCCAGGAGCAGGTTATGTCCACACCCTCACAAGGTGGCACTCGGGTAGCACAGAAGCCCTGCCAGCAGTTACCCGCTGTCCCCGACATTTGCTGCTCAGGTCAGACAGCATTCCATTTAAAACTGGGGACTCATATCCCACAGCTGTTATCGAGCCCTCAAGGATTGGAGAAAGTCAATGCTGCCTCGCTCCTTCCAACAAGGAGCCAACCGTGAGGATTGTCGGGGTACCAGCTCTCTCTCCCACACCCCATTCACCCTGTAAGCCATCACCTTCAGGGCTCAGTATCAGTAAAATCCAATGTTACCAAGATAATTCCACGTGAAAAGAGTCTTTATACATGGAGGAATCTGTCAGCCCTCCATAGCCGGAGAAACTTGAGGCCACATAAAACAGGTGACCAAAATACTCATTGCTGGATGACTGACAAGTGGGGAGGGAAGATGTACTTGCAGATTCATGAGAACAGATGCATTGGTGATACAGGCAAAGAAGAAGGAGAAGAAGGAGAAGGAGGAGAAGGAGGAGAAGGAGGAGAAGGAGGAGAAGGAGGAGAAGGAGAAGGAGAAGGAGAAGGAGAAGGAGAAGGAGAAGAAGAAGAAGAAGAAGAAGAAGAAGAAGAAGAAGAAGAAGAAGAAGAAGAAGAAGAGAAGAAGAAGAGAAGAAGAAGAAGAGGAGGAGGAGAAGAAGAGGCAGAAGAGGAAGAAGAGGAGGAGGAGGAGGAGGAAAGGGAAGGGAAGAGGAAGAGGAAGAGGAAGAAGAAAGAAGAAGAAGAAGAAGAAGAAGAAGAAGAAGAAGAAGAAGAAGAAGAAGAAGACGACCACAATCTTTTAAGCAAAAAGCTTTATCTAATAGAATTACTCAAATCTCCCTTTCGAAGGTTCACATTGCTGATGGAACCTTCTAGATGTCCTGGCTTGGGCGAGGGAGGGGGTGAGGTTCCCTTGTCCAGGGCACAGAGCCCTGACCCAAGCTGAAGAGACACGGGAGAGTTGAATCTGCCTCTAACCTTGTGATCACACTCAGTGCTTTTTTCTGCCTAGCGTCATACTGTGCGTTGGACAAAAGGTTAAAGACCTCAGAAGAAAAGTGGACTCACTCAAAGGTAATGCGTACACACAATGGCTATAAAAATATTCTGGGAATATTCAACTATTTAACACAGATCTCTTTGAGAGGTACCATCGCCAAACATTATGCATCAAAACTTTCTAATTTGATATTCTCTCTTAACTCTCTTGTAATTCATTATTTGCAGAATTTTGTGAGATTTATTAGGATACAAACTCCATTTATTTTGAAATATCTCGTTTTCTTTTCTGTGTTAGCTGGAAGGTAAACTCCTAAAACTAAAAGAACCAAAGGAAATCATTCTTCTTTTAGAAATGCATTTGGAGCAGGACAGATAGACAAGGGAATTACATTATTATTATTATTATTATTATTATTATTATTATTATTATTAACAATTATCAGAAGGATCCAGACTCAGTAGTGAAAACCAGGAAGTTAACTGAAAAGGCAGATTCTGTCTGACTGCAGATGCCAAGGGGATAAGCCTGCCTTGGGAGAACTGCTTGCCCTGGGCAAGGCAGAAATACTGACAGGTACACCTGGAGAAAAGAAGCCCCGGCTGCAGCCTGTGCTTGGGGTGAGCTCTGCTCACGACACCCAGCCCGAGCCCAGCAATCAGACCACGGCTGGGATCTGCTGGCTCACCTGACCACCTCCATCCCCCAGGTCAAAAAGAGCAAGGGCAGCAAACTGGGCGGCCACCACCACTCTTCCTGCAAGGGAAGCAGGGAACGCTTCTCTCCTTTCCCTTCGTCCCTGCTTAAACCCTGCTATTCTAAAATAAATCCTTGCTAAAACAAACAAACAAACTTACACTGAAATGACAGGAAATGGATCCTGTGTCAGGATTGTAAGCAGCTTTGGTGCATAGTTTTGTCTTCAGGTGCTGGAGAAGTTGTAAGGAACTTAACTGTTTCCTCTAAAATGTTACGTCGTGAGCCTGGCACTGGCGATCTGTGCTCATAATCCTAGCCACTTATTAGCTGAGATATCAGGATCTCGGTTCAAAACCAGCCCAGACAAGAAAGTCTGTGAGACTCTTATCTCCAATAAACTACCAAAAATGCCACGAGAGCAGTAAAAAAAAATATTGATACAGATGAATTTATTACCTTGGTTTCTCCTTTTCTGCCTTTGGAGCATTATTTTAACTTGTCAGAAATATCTTATTTATTTCTATATCTGAATCACTTGTTTCTCACAGGAAAAGTAGGGAAAAAATATCAATCACTGCAAGTACTCTCAGCAACTACTAATCTCTAGTATCTCCTAGCACCCTATTGTTCTCGAACAGTTCACACTGGCTCTTGAGGCCAGGCATGCGTCTGTTTTATGACGAAATGGGATTAGGAGTGACCCATGTTGGGCTCACAGAAGCAGTCACCTCCAGTGTGGTGCCTGGTCACACCAACTCCCTAGAAGGGAAGGCCAGTGGACTGGCCTCAGGCGGGATTCGTCTGACTTGTTCTACTGCCCCTGCCCCACCCACAGTGAACCTCAGAAACCCAAATTCCTCTTCTCCAAGTTGGGCCATGGAAACCTCTTTCACCAAAGCACATCATAAAAACTGCAAATATCTACTGAACTTTCTCTGGCCTTTCTGTGTAAGGAATTACACATAAATTTTCTGATCTTCCTGTCACACGGTAGATCACCGTAGACCCTTGTTGCAGAAGGCATCTAGCAGGTTCCATCAGCAATGTGCAAGATGGAGAAAGAATTCCTGTGCCCAGGAGGACTTGAACAGCCCATGAGAGGCTCGCCTGTTGGTCTGCCTCCATTACACCAAGCCTTCCTTAGAATAGATGCTTCCCAGGGTTTTTGAAATCCCTCCTGTGCCATGAACTTGTAAGTCAAGAATTACCATGATCAGGACACAGATGGTACCTGCACAACTAAGCTCTGAGGATCTCAGTTCAAAGGCAGACACCTAGGCTTTTAATTCCAAAGAGCTAGGAAAAATAAATAAATAAGTAAAAACTAAAGCTGGAATTGGAGGTGTGGCTCTGATGATAGAGAGCTAGCCTTGAGCAAAACCGCTGGCTGACCAAGAGGCCCTGGGTTCAAGCCCTCGTCTTAGAACATACGTAAAACAATGACCATGAACGTCATTCAGTGCAAGCCAAACATGGTCACAGCAGAAAGCTGCCATCCTTGTCCTCACTCCACACCATGGCATACCTGAAATTCCTACAACAAAAAGTGGGTTTCTCAGGAGAAAATCATAATGGTTTCAAGTTCCAGAAGCTAGCAACTTACCATCCAGCATATGCATACATCCCATAATAAAAGGCCAGCGGCAAGCCCATAATGCTTGCCTCTCTTCCAGAAAAGGCGTCTTTGAAGTGCTGTGTTTGCCCTGCAATTAGAATGGAAAGAGTTTACAGTTTTCCAAGGAACTACTTATTATTTATTCCGATCATAAATGTGACAGTGGGGGATCAGACATGCTGTTTCATGTCTAGACTTCTGACTGCCTGCTCCTTGCCAATTTTATCTATGGGTACCGGTCACTCTCTAGAGAATTTTATTTATTAATTCTGGACCCCAAAAGTCCACTGATCAACATCCAGGTTTATCACATTTCTTCTTAATAATGTAGTGAAATCCAATATGAAAGTGGCTTTTAAATGAAACAATCTCAGGTTTAAGTGTGCATCTATTTTAATAGAACATGAGAGAAGATGGAAGGATTTTCTGGAAACTGTAGTCCTAAAGAATGCTGAATTCTTATAAGGGAAAAAAGGAATGGCTTGGTTAAAAAATAATTCACCTTTTGATGAGGAAAAGTCAAAGGATTCCTGATCTAACTTCCAAGATTGTTTAAGTTTCTCTTTTCTGCTACAATAATCCAATGGTGGTACATGAGAACCCTGACTCCCAGACCAGGGATTTGAAACCCCTGCCAATCAAAACCAACACCCCAATCCATAAGTCGTTTTGGGAAGCGAAGTCTCCCTGCATCTCCCTGCATTTCCCTGCATCCCGGCCACAGTGTGTGGTATTGGTGGCTGCAGAGACCACAGTGCCCACAGCACTAGAAAACATTTCCTGACCAACCTGTGCACAGAGATCCATCCCCACTGTCCTGATAAATGCCATTGTTTTCCTCTAAAAGCTAACCAAATTCCAAACCAAGTTTTAACAGATTTTGCATCAAGCAGATTGAACACTTTTATTCCTCTCCTTTACCCCCTAGTTTTGGAAGGGAAGTGTGTCTTTTTTTGTGTATATTTTGGATAGTTTAAAGGTTAGAAATTCAGATTTGTTTCAGTCAGTATTTATAACCAAGCTAAAAGAAAAGTCATTTTTTTTCCCCAAAGGAAACAATAAATGAGAATACCCAAACTGGAAACGGTTTTGTTGCGAAATCAGTATTGTGTAAATAAAAGAAGGCAGCAGGTGAGGGAACTCTCAGAGCTGTGCTGACCTGAGCTGCCCGCCCAGCCCGGGCTGGTGACAGAGGGCTGAGCATGGGGACTCAAAATAGAGAATAACCAGTGTTATATAGAATGAATTTCTCTTTAGCCACTCTGCAAATGTAGTTCATTCTTTAAAAAAAGTGACAGGGTGATTTAAAAATGTCAATTTTACTCAAACATCTCTGTCTCTTTACAGAAGAAAACGTAAATACTGAGACTCAGCTAAAAAAATGTATCTGGGTATTCTTTTATCCTGATCTGTGGTTTCCTAAGACTCGAGAGACAATATTCCTCAGAGTGCAATTATGAATAATCAATGAAAAAAATCTATAAAGCCTGAGTCATAAGCACAGATCTTCAAAAGTGCTCTTTTGAAGATATTACAAAAAGAAGTGCTTTGTTTCTAAACTTCAGGAATATTTTGGCTGCGAGATAGAGGTCTGGGGAAGATGAAAGTTTCACTATTCAAAGGAAAGTTCAACAACTCTTCCTATGTGAATACAAACACTTGACTATCTTCAGGATCTGAATGGAGTAAAAATAAATGCACACAGCGTCAAAGAGTGTCTCCTTCCCGCATCTCAGACTCGTGTCTAAAGCAGATGAATGTGTCACCATTAAGGAACATGATCACTTTGTTGGCCATAAAGCAAATATATCCACTAAGAATGATCTCTAAGATATTTAAACTACTTCCAATGGGATCACATTTCCAGGGCACCACTTCATTAGAGGAGAACTGAGAAAGCTGGTAATATTAGCTTGAGGTCAACAGTCATCACTCTTGTAACTGATAAGAAGTAGGAACCGTATTGTGAACTCTGCTCTCAAAGAACTCAGAAGAAAACAACCTCTGCATAAACAGCCTACCTCACAGACACACTGGGTTGGTAACTGAAACTGGCAAGTGACTATAGAACTACCTATCCCACCACATCTCACTATTCCAGAAAGAGAAGACAGGAAAATGAACCTTCGCTTAAAGGAATAGAACAGATTCTAAAACCTAGGAATGTAAACCACAACTGGAGAAGGGCCAGTGGTTCTGAGGTCCTGGGCTCTTGAAGTCTTCACCAAAGACAAAAGGGCTGAGGAGAGGACCAACAAAACAGATTGGTTTTGCCTATATTTACAAAGAAGAAGAGATCAGATGTGAGCAGGCCAGGTGTGCCGAGGCCACAGTGAATCAGCAGAGCAAGCTCACATCTCTTCCCTGTAAGCTCGAGCATTCAAAACCTTCATTGTGGTTTTCTGAGCTGGCAGAGGTTGCAGGGTTTGATGAACGCACTCTGCCAGCAGGGCTGGACAAGCTCCCACCAGGCTTATTAAACGGACAGCAGCAGCTCCAGTGCAGCTGCAGTGACCAAGCCCTCGCTAGTTGTTATTGTTTCATGCCTCAACCAACAGGAATGATTTTGTTGGACTTCGGCATTCTCTTTTGCCTTGTTATAATTCTTCTCCTGCAACATCATTAAATTTTTCTACAAATTATCATTCTTGGAAGAGGCAATATCAATGTAAACACTAAATACTTAACATGCTCAAGTTATATGTCACCTCTCTGCAATTTTGTCTTTATTTCATTTCCTGCTTGAGTGCCTAGCTTGGGTTGAATAACTCTTATGTCCCATCTTCTCTTCCAATCATTCCACAAAATCAAAACAATCGATGCACCTTCCTTTCTACAACAATCAAAACTCTAACTGACAGCACCCCTCAGCTTCTCTTTTTATGACATAGCAGACAAAGGCAAATAATATCAGAAAAAGTTTCCTTTAGAAATGCACATTTGACATGGGAAATCATGTAAGAATAGAAGTTAGATTTGGATAACGATTTCCATTATCATACAATTATTTTTAGAAATGCTGTAACTATATCTAACTTCCTTTCTGAGGACAATTTCTAAAGACAAAAATTGTCTAATTCTGGGGGGTGTGGGGGGGGAGGGAAACGGGTACCAAGACATGTGAAAGGGTATCAATGTATGTGAATTAATGCACCTTCTATCTGGCAAATATCATGTAACCCTTTTACTAATTACAATAAAAAAATTAAAAAAAAGAAAATGGCAAAAAAAATTGTCTAATTCTTTTCTGTCCTTTTTTTAAATGTTAATATTGGGGCTTAAAGCCAAGGCCTTGTGCCCTTACTCAACTTTTTTATTCAAGGCTGGCACTCTACCACTTGAGCCAGACCACTACTCCCAGCTTTTTGATGCTTAATTGGGAATTTTTCCATCCAAGCTACCTTTAAATAATAAGCCTCACATCCTAGCTTCATGGGCACCAGTGCCCATGAAGGTAAAATTAATTCTAATTCAAAAACTAGAACTAGGACTGGGAGTTTTGGCCTAGTGGTAGAGTGCTTGCCTAGCATGCATAAGGATCTGAGTTTGATTCCTCTGTACCACATACATAATAAAAGGTGGAAATGGTGCTGAGGCTCAAGTGGTAGAGCTCTAGCCTTGAGAAAGCCCAAGGACAGTGCTCAGGCCCTGAATTCAAGGCCCAAGACTGGCCAAAAAAGTTTGATTTGAAAACTAGAACTACGAATTATTCTTTTTAACTATTGTTGAGGGAACTAAATGTAAAAATGAAAAGGATGTGCTTACATAAAGCTGATGCTAAATTTCAGCTTTTTTTATGCCTGAAGAATTTGTGGATGCCTCATTTTCTTGCTAGATCTGGCCTTAATCTCCTGTTGCCATTCCACTGTAAGTGCCAGCCCTCTCCACTGTGGCAGCCTCTCAGATCAATTAGACCACAGCTCCAAGTTTAAGTTCCACACACCGAGACTACATCATCTGCTGTACTAGCAACACTTGGTGTTAGAATAGGCCAAATGCAAGTATGCATTTAAAAAAACATTTCTTTCTGATCATTTACCTTTAATTAACTGCATCACTCCAGGGACTATAATGATCAGAATTGCGGTGAGCTTGCAGAAGGTGAGGACAATCTGGATCCGGGCACTCCAGCTCACACTCATGCTGTTGATAACCATCACGGCCGCTGCACACACAAGAGGGGATTTTTGAATTATACATCCCACAGTTCCCTTAGCAAAGGGATGAGAAAAGCAAGCATAGGCCACAAACCCATCTTTTCCCCCTTGCGCTTAGATGAAGAGTAACTTCTCGTGAAGGTTTCCCCAGCCTTGTTTGAGCTGAGCATCCCAGCATCCTGCTTGTTATTTGATACGCCCCATTCCAGCTGAGCTGTACGTACCTCCACCACCCCAAAAGTGCAGCTTAACAGGAAACGAGACAACCGGTACCCAAGCATGGGGCAGCATCGCCTCCTGTGTCTGCACGGAGGATTTTACGCTATGTTGCTTAGCCAATAATATTGAAGAGGGATTTGGGATTCACTAAATGCGAGAGCTTTCTTGAGTTTCTGAAATCAACAATATCTACTTTTCAAAGATATGTATGTGCCTGTGTGTATACACCATATATATTTTCTACCAATATCGTCATAATAAAAGCTCTCTGAGACAGCTCTCCAGGTCCTGGCTTTACTTCCTTCTAGTAATTGCTAATTTCATATAAGATGCACTAATCATGTCCATTCAGGCTGTTTACTTATTTTGTTTGTCTCAAATTTTTACCAAATGAAAATAAGAGGACACAGAGTCTTCACTCAGCTTGTTTATGATGCACTTTCCTGCGAGCCGAAATGCAGCAGTGAAAACTATATCTATAAATCCTGGAGATGAGAAACACGCATTTGAAAGGAGCTGTACTCGAGGTGGATATTTGGGGGACTGTGGGGGCAATTCTGAGGTTTAAAGACTGGTGAGTATTTCTGCCTGCACTCTTCATAGTTCAAGTTTGTCTTTGGTTTTGAAGAGAGAGATTACAGGCTCGATAGACTGGGTTTTCTCTGAGGTACAGATTCCTTTGGCTTCTGACTTCTGACTGCTTCATGCTAACATGATAAACAAGTGTTTCTCTCCATGCATGTCTGAGATGCGATAGAAGGTTCCTCTGCTTTTTGTGATCTTTGCTGCATTCTCTTTATCTCTTGGTTAGCATTCCTTTCCTGGATGCATTCATCTCACAGAGGATGTGTGCAAACAAACACCTTTAAGAAGGCAGAGAGCCTGTCTGTATCTACAATCTCACTAGTGGGAATAAACAGGGTAGGCATTAAAGAAGTAAAAACTATTATTTTTGTGGCAGATGTTGTGCAAATACTTAACATGGATAATAGTACTTAATCCTCATATCTCTGTGACATGCTTACTATTATTGGTCTTAGTTTCCAGATAAGCAGCTGTAACCCCAGGCAGTATTTAGCTTGCCTATGAACACACAGTCGGTAAATGGAAAGATAAGATTGGGACCTAGGGATGAGAATGCTGAGCACATTAGCTCGCAGGTGAAATGACTCGGAAACAGCTCCAAAGATGCCGAGATGCTCCACTGCACACTCAGACCGTTACCACCTGTACCGCCTGCACCTCCCCCCCCCCCCGTGAATACTTTGCCTCCACATTTTATTTATTATCCTCTTAAAGGATATGGTTGTTCTTCCAAATTCGTATGTTTCACTACTACATGTATTTACCTATGAGTCGGTTACCTATGAGCTGGTATTTAAATATGATACATGAGGTATACCAAGACTTCAGACTTAGAGCCAACCCACATCCACATACCACATTTGGAAAACGTGGTTTTGAAAAAGAAAACTGTAGTGGTCCATGTGTAGAACTGGCTGCTTTTCACCATGAGATACAAATCTTATTTGTTCGTTCCTCACAGTTACTGCCAAAGGGTTTAAGAGGTTGTACGCAGCTCTTCACTTACCTACACAAAATAAACTGGCAAGGAAATGGAGACTAGGGAAGTCTAGTCTCCATTTGCTTTTTAAAAGTATTCTTAGGATAATACTGTACCATTAATGGTACGTTTACATAGGGTCTAGTTAGGGGACAAGAACAACAGGCTAAATACTTTCAACATGAACCTGCTTCACAGTAGTCATGGAAACTTCAAGAGCACAGGAAATCCCCGCACGTCTCCAGGAGGTACAGAAGCAGCGTAAGAACTGGGCCAGGCCAGAGCCCCCAAACATGAGCAGACACACAACGTTCCATTACAATTCCACCGGCCCAGTGTTCTTAACGAAATGGACAGGATTTAGGATAAGCAAAATCACTTAATCGTTTTTATTTGGCAGAAGTGGAGTACTTAAAAAAATGAGGATAAATTAGCATTTAAAACAATTTTCACCCCATCCTCACATCTCCAGTGGCTGGTTAATATCTCATGAATTTGTTAACTGGCTTTTCCTGTTATGTAAGATCCTCGAGTTTGACCTTTCTCCACCCATAACTGAGATGTGAAAATCCCCATCCCCTCCCAGAACCCAGAGAAGCAATGCATGCCATGAAATGATTTTCTCCATCTCAGTACCCTTCCATCCCTAACAGGCAGGAAATCACCTATAGTCACTTTGGAAAAATAAAGTATGTGAAAGATTTGCCCCCAACTAAATTTCTCTTTCTCTGTGTCTATCTCTCACCCCACGAAAACTAATTCTTCTTAAAGACAGGTTGACTTTGCCAATTAGACCATTGATTTAAATGACTACCCATTGAGTTATAAGAATATTCTGTTTCATCTGTCAGGGCTTCTGATGCCGAGAATGAATATCCTGATCAGAATCTCAAGCCAATATAGGAAACATCAAATGCATAAACTAATGACTGGTGACAAAAATGGAGGCAAAGGTTTTTCACACAGGCTCTTCATACATCTCTCCTGAACATGTTTTATAAAGCCTAATAGACTTACTCTTGCCCATATTGCTTTAAAGTTTGCCATGAAGAATTTCCATTTAATCCCCTAAGTTGTATGTTTTCCCTTTAAAAATGTTTAATGGAATTGGAATAAATAAGAAGTGGCTCATGCCTAGCTACTCAAGAGGATGATAACTAGCCCAGGATCATATAACTGAGAAACTGAGCCACTTAGTTCCAGTTCTAGCAGGTTTGTTCCAGCGGGATACGACCCACAATACAATCTTAACATGATGGATTCCTAACCACATCTATACCCAGCTGTTGTTCACTCCACAAACACTTCTTCATGCTAGACCTAAGGAGCAGATGGAGCAGATTCTATTGCATTGTATCATCCACTGTCCTGCCACACGAGAAAGCCGAAAAGCTCGAATCCTTCAAGGTGAGTAAGTACAGACTTTGCTGCTAAACAAAGAAAAAAACTTTTAGACTTTTCCTCAGGAAAAAAATTCAATCAGCAGCAAATACTTATTGAGCCTGAAGAACTACAGGCTTGGAGCTGTACGGAGCTGTGTAGCAGCTGCTCGTCCGTCTCCTAGACAGGGCAGTGACTCTCCCCACAGAAGCATGAACGGCTGCCATTCCTACTGCATTCTCAGTCAGTGGCCGGCACTATCGTAAACGCTCTGCATGTACCATCTCAACGGCACTAACTGCCGTGACAGCCATGACATGTGATCACACATGGTTATTGAGAATGGTGAGTTCGTGGGTGAAAGTCAAATGATGTCGGCTGAGGGCCCACTATCTCCCCAGAACTCCAATAGGCTTCCTTTCAGTTTTTTGGTTTTGTTTTTTGTCTTTTCAGACATTTCACAGAATAATTGTGTGCATTTGTTTGATGAATAAAATTGAAGATACACCTATCTAAATGCAGGTATGCGTCCCTCATTCAGGGCTATTATTCCATGTACTTCCTGACGTTTTCTGCCAGCTGGTCACAGTGCCTGTCTCGGTCAAATGTGCTTCGATCTGTCATCTTCCCTGCAACGCTGGACCGCATCCTAACCATTCCAAACCACAACGCAATTCAGGGATGCCGTGTGAGAGGTTGCAACTTAAAACAGGGATTCAATTCAAGTCTTGAACTGTAACTCCTTTTATGACATTCTGGAATATTACAGGAAGTTACCATCTGCTTTAGTTTCATATCATTTACAGTATCTTGTACACATTTCTGTTTTTACTTCCTTTTTGTCCAAAGTTATTCAAAAATAATTTCCTAATATGTCACACATTATAACTTGTCGCAAAGTGACTCATGTCTAGCTACTTGGAAAGTAGCTCCACAGAAAAGTCCATGAGATTTAATCTATAAAATAATCAGCAAAAAGCAGGACTTGAAGCATGGTTCAATGGCAGGGCTAGCCAAACAATTACAAGGCCCAGAGTTCAAGCCCCAATACTATAAAAATTAATGAATGAATTAATTTCCTACTTGAGAAATGCTACTAATCATCATATCTTGAAAGAAGATTCTCATCAAGGCCAACAAAAGGTGATAGAAATTCTAACAATGATAACCATGGCTACTAACACTTTAAATTGTGTGAATATCTCACACCCAATAAATAAACACAGGCAACAGAGCACTGAGGAAGGATACATTTCAAATAAACGGGAATCCCATAAAAGTAGAAGAATTTTCACCCTCGAGTCTCTTTTTATATATAAACTACTTAATATTTTTGCTGACAAAGTGGTTTTACCCATTACATTATAAAGCCATAATATTTTTTGACCCAATGAAACACTGGCATGTATTTTAACAGATTTCACCATTCCAAATCTGTGGTTTTTCCTTATTTCCCAACACAATGTGGAGTTGTAAACCAAAAAGAACATAATCTGAGGAACATCACAACGACTTAAAAAAAAAAAAAACCTCTCCCCCCCCCACCCAGCTTCTGTTTGTCCCTCGAGTACTCACTTATGCCCACCGCGGTTATGAGCTTGATTGCAAGTTCAGGAATCTCACACTGAATAAAAAATGGCTCCAGAATGTAGCGTCCAAATGCCAGGGATATCACAGCAGTCGATGCAGGCCTAAAATATACACCAGCACACACTGTGGTTAGCCTCAGGGAAAACATAACAATCATGGTCAGTACAGTTTTCTATTGTGAATCATGCTACTTAGCTTATAGAACACACTTAGAGAGTCTACGAAGCTCTTCAGGATACCGTATATAAGTAGGCTTGCATAGACACAGGAAGTACTGAGCACAGCGCCAGTGGCTGATTTTTAAATAACCTTGAAAACAAGGCTGTAATGACCAACTTTGCCCTCCTCCTCCCAATATTTGACTTTTTTCTCTTTAAAATTCAGTTTGTAACCCCCATGTTTAACATGGTGTCTGCCATATAGTCAAAAGTTAGTTTATATGGACCCTCATGAAAATCTGTGTGTTCAATTTAATGATCCAGGTGTATACTCATGGTGATTTTTTTCTCTTCTGGAAAGTGCTGTATAAATTATTACTGGCAATAATGACTTAATCTGAAGGTATAATTTTAATGAAGGCACTAGGTATCTTGAGTATTAGTAACAGATGAGAAATCTTTAGGTACTTGTTAGTACTGAGATATCTAACCTCTCCCTAAGGTTGTTTAGTACTCTGCTTATTTAAACATCACCCCAGAAATATGACTCCAATAGGACTAAAGGACACAAGACACCTTAAAAAAAAACTTTTAGAACTTGTGCTGGTCACCCATGGCTCACTCCTATAATCTCAGCTACTCAGGAAGCTGAGATCCAAGGGTCTGGAGGATATGAGAATCTGAAGCCAACCTGTGCAGAAAAGTCCCTGTGAGGCTCATCTCCACCTAACAACTCAAAAACCAGAAGTGGGTGCAATGGTAGAGTGCTAGCCATGAGTGCAAGACCCACAGCCAAGAGAGAGAGAGAGAGAGAGAGAGAGAGAGAGAGAGAGAGAGAGAGAGAGAGAGAGAGAGAGAGAGAGAGAGGGAGAGAGAGAGAGAGATGAGAGGGGGGAGGGAGGGAGGAAGAGAGGGAGGGAAGGAGGGAGGGAGGGAAGGAGGGAGGGAGGGAGAGAGATCTTCTAGTATTTATCTGAGTAATTTCCTGTACACACACACACACCATAAAGAAGTCCTTCCAGAAGTAAGACAGCTATCAGGAAGAATTGTGACACATTCCAGTTGATATCTCCTTATCTTACCATTCACCATAAGTTTGTGGGATGAATAAATTAATGAACAAGTACTATGTCCCTGCTACCACGAATGGAATGATCATATTCATGATGATTATGAGCAATTAATTACACAACAAAAACATGGATAAAATGAATTCAAGTCTAATATTATCAGACTGAGTCTCGATAGCCTATGAAGCCAGCACTGTAAATAAGGTGTTCACTCATTTGAATGCACCCATGGCAGAGTAACCATAAACCTTCTATCATTTATCAAAAATCATCTTTATCCAGAATAACACAGGGCACTAATCTATGTAGGAAAGGTTATGGGAAGGGTAAGACCTAGCTTTGTGTATTTGAAATAGTTTTACTTCCAACATAGCACATACACCTAAAATATTGAATAAAACTACAAGGCATCAAATTTCATATAATGAAAATGGAATGCCATGAAATGAAAAAACAAGGTGGCATATTTTAATAAATTAAAAAATACCATAAGTTAGAAAAAAAATCAGAAAGTTAGCTAGAAGATAAAACTTTGAAATATATATTCAGATACTTGAAAAGAAGAAGCAGAGGGTATACCCCAGATAGAGGCATCTTTGAGAAATTCTTTCATCATTATTTGATTATAGCAATTAATAAAATCAGACATTTTCAAAATAATAATAGACTTAATAAGGAAGTATATACTTCTTAATAATGAAGTCTGTATAGCTCTTTGCTAAAAAAAGAAACTCCTAAAATCATTGCTGGTACTGGACACAAAATTGCTCTGCTTTTGTCATTACGTTAAACAACAGAATGCAAGTTCACCTAACCTTTCAGCCATGCATGCATGAGAACTTTCCAGACAGGGCATCAGAAAGTGCAAGTCACTGCTGGAGAAGCAGTCAGGCAGGAGGAGCCAGGACACCTGGGGCTCAGGTGACGTGGTAAATTCTCCTCAAAGTTGAAGGAAATTTGCTTTTCAGAATGACTTGGCAAAATCTGGTGCCAAGAAATTCAGGTGAGGAAATACATTCTTCAACAATAGAAATCAAAGGACTTTCACAGCTGCAGTGCCCTGGTTGGCTTAGCGTGCAGAAGTGAGTCATCTGCTGAATGTAAACAATTTCATACAACACAGGACTGGGTAACATGCTAAGCAGCTTGGCACAGACATTTCTTACTCACAAAAGTGAAATAAAGTTAAATGACTTAATAACATACTCTCCACAAAAGGAATCTCTCATCCTCGCCTGCTCAGCTATGTCTGGTCAGTCAGAGGTTCACTTTACCACGTCTCAGATGGATACAAGGAATAGGCTTTGTACTTCTTCTTTTTATTTTATGTTCTTACCGTATGACGAGCAGTTCTACCCAGACTCGCACAAAAGCCAGTAATGGGCCAAAGACTTCCAATATGTACGTGTAATGGCCACCGGATTTCTTTATGCTTGTTCCTAGCTCTGCGTACGACAAGGCTCCTATGAAACAGTTATAATAAAAAGGTGTGAATTTAACACAGGATCCAGCCCCTTCCTAAGAAGGATCAATACAATGATCTTTGTGCTTCATGTGAGCTAGCTACTTCCTTGGACCTCAATGCAGCTTCATTTCAAAACAACTGTTATCTAATGCCTGCTACACACCAGGTTCCTCCCCTAACTTCCTCATGTTTGAGGTGTAGCTAATTCTACTTGAAAAGTCCCTTTTTACCTAAAATGGTACACATACATTTTTATTTTAATTTCCAAGACTGGGATTTGAACTCAAAATCTGAAGCTTTCACTCATTGGCCCGTGCTCTGCCTCCAGAGCCACTTCTCCAACCCCACCATGTCTAAAACCAAGCTCATATGATTCAGTATTCAGAGTTGGAAACCTTGGAACAAAAAGGAAAATTCGACCAGCTGAAAGATTAACTGCTCCTGAAGTCTGCAGCTCAAAGCCATCCCACACAAAGTTTGGGACACCCATCTTTACCAGTGAAAGGCCAGCTAGACTGCCCCGCACCTATCACCCCAGCCATGTGGAAGGCCCTAGGTAGGATCATGGTGTAGGCTAGCCTGGGAGAAATACGATATTCTCTTCAGAAAAGAAGAGAAATATGGTTCACGGGATAGAGTTTGCCTAGAACGCTCCTTCCCTTCGTAACTTATTACCACCAAAACAAACCAAAAGAAAAGGAAAGAAATACAGCTATATTTATAATCTGTACAGTTAATTAACAAGGAAATAAAAATGACCTGAATGGGTCACTGACATGAATTTGAGGATATAAATATATCTGTAGAGACATATAGGTCTATGATAGTATATATATTCTATAGACATATATTGATCAATTATATTATATAGATCGACATATATCTATAACACACAAAGAGCTTAATTTTTTTTGTTTGTCATGGGGCTTGAATTCAGCCTGACTGCTGTCCCTGAGCTCTTCAGCTCAAGGCTACCACCCTACTCTTGAACCAAGCCCCACTTTCTGTTTTCTAGAAGTTAATTGGAGATAAGAGTCTCGGCTCCTTTTGTGCCCGAGCTAGCTTTGAACCTTGATCCTCAGATCTCAGGCTCATGAGTAGCTAGGATTATAGGCGTGAGCCACCATGCCTGACTCAGCACAATTTTAATGATGTTCTTAAATTGATATGCCAGTGATTGCACAGAAGAGGGCTTTTCTTCAATACTTGTTTGCAGAACATGACATTTGAAAACTCAGTTTAATAAATTTAAAAACTCAGTTATGATACATTTTAATAAAAATTTTTAAATGATCTGAATGTAATGTAAAAAGCTCTATGCAAGCCATTTAGCACTCATATATAACACACGATTTTACTCAAGTGACTTCAGAGACCATTGTCCTTACTAACCAGAGATAATTTCTATAGAACTGTCCAACATGCATACAATTTAGACATTTAGTGAAATCTAACTATCCTTGACCTGATTTCTGAGCTTGGCATTACAGCAGACTAATCTTCATTTTTTATTTTTAAACTCAGAACCAACCAAGTGAAAAAAAGACTCAAGACCAAATTCTAGATCCACTCTCCAAGCAAGGGTCAAGACTCTTCCAGAATGTCTACATTTCTTCAGTTCTCACAGAAGACTCTGAAGTAACCATGCTGTAAATGGATATTTGGGGACCACAGATACATGCTATATATTTGGAACTAATTATAATTGTAATCCACCCACTATTAGAAAATTGTTGCCATATGGCAAGTTGTCCAAAAAATCATCCAATAAGAATGTTATTGGAAGGAGTCTTAAGTACCTTAGAATTTATTATGAGAGAATCAATACCTAGACCTCTATATGCTTTGCTGAAACTCAACAGGATTGCCTTAGGTTTAAATTGAGTGCTGGGGAAATGAGATTTTCATTTAAAGGTTTCAACTCCATAGCCACTTTGCTCAGATGAAAGAAGTTCAAAACAGGCTATAAAAATCCAAGTATTGACCTTGGCTTTTTTCTTTAAGTTGTAAATCAAATACAAGTTTTCTTCCATTTACAGAAGGGTTCCTCCGACCCACCCACCCCCCCCCAAAAAAAACTCTGTAGGTTGGAAGTAATATATGAAAAAAATGTGTTCAATATCCTTAGCACACATGAAACATGCTCAGAATACATATTTGCTTATGGCTAGGAAAATTGTGGAACAGAGTTTATTCCATAAGAAAGTGGTAAAGATTTGTAAGTTGTTTCCAGACTTCCAAAGTTGCTAGAAAGAGAAGGTTTTTTTTCACCCCTCATGTTTTGCTTTGTGGGAAAAAAAAATCTGCTAGAAATCCAAGTTAATGAAAACACAAGTAAGTTGGCTAGTGCAAGAGCACATGCCCTGAAGAATCAAAGCCATAGCTGCAGGATGACCTACGTGCCTCTCCTGCTCTGCTCTGCTCATCTCCTCTTTGTGACACTCATGCACAGGGTGGCATACCTGGGGATGCACAGGCCGTCATCCACACCCCTTTAGTCCAATTCTCAAAGTGACTTACGTTATTACATCTGCATCATCTTCTGTGGTGTGTGGAAATGGAAAGTCGCAGTGGGAGCTGGGTGTCTGCCTATACCCAATGCCCAGGAGACTGGCTACAATTTATCTCATTAGGTATTTATTCTAAATATACCAAGTAATGGAGGCAGCTGACTGGGCGGTTGGTATGCCCAGTTACTCAAGATCAACAGTCAAGCTGATCTGTGCCAGGACCGCTTTCACCTAAGGGATGGCTGAAGGTTCTGTGCAGGGCTCCTATCATCCCTTTGCCTCATATTCTGCAGGGAAAATAATGTCACACGACTGTCACCACAAGCTTCCTAAGTCTTAAAAGGCCTTCCTCTGTAGTCCTTTGTATATGGAGACTTTGCTTGAACTATTTTTATTTAAAACATTTTTTAAAAAATGGAAATAGGAGTTCTCTAGGTAGCTGCACGAGCCAGTGGGTTGAACAAGTTCAGAGAATGAGCGGACAGCCTCAGTACGGGTGAGGAACGGCATCTGGACTGAGGGGTAGAGCAGGGGTCGGTCATTTTAAATCTCCTCTATTGGACTGGAAACACTGTGTTCCACAGGGTGGGAATGTGGCCTAATGGTAGAGGGCTTGCCTAGCACGCATGGAGCTTTGAGTTCAATTCCTCAGCACCACACAGACAGACAAGGATGGAAGTGGCCCTGTGGCTGAGGTGGTAAAGACCTAGCCTTGAACCAAAGAAGCTCAGGGACAGTAACCAAGCCCTGAGTTCAAGCCCCATGGCTAGAAAACCACCACCACCACCACCACCACCACAACAGAAAAAACACACTATGTTCTATTAAAGAGCAAAACCCCATAGCTAGCTATGTCTTGGACCGTTTACTAGTTTTCCTGTTAAAATGAACTCAGGAGGATTTGAAGTCCTTTGCCCATGTAAAGGCATTTCTTTTTCCTCAATCCTCAGCTCAATAGAAGAAACATTATTCTTCCAGTTGCTTCAATTAACGCAGCGGAACAGGTGGAAAAGTTTTCTGTTACCCTCGAGACCCGGTGCTGCAAGAAGAGAACACTACCACGGGCTCAGCCTGAAGCGAGGACCTGTGGGGAGATGGTGGAAGGAGGCGTGGACGGGGGCCAGCGTGGCCCTGCGCCCCCTGGACCAGCGCGCAGGGCCGGGGCGCCGGGCCCGGCCACCCCGCCAAGCGGCCCGCGCGCCTCTCCACCGCGGCTGGCCCCGCGCAGGCGTCGCGTTCCCACGCCTGTGGAACGCCCCGTCCGGGAAGCTTGCAGGTGGCGTGTGGCTCCACAGAGTTCATCTCCAAAGGTCATCAGCGTCCTGCGCAACCGCAGGGGACCCGCAGGGGACCCTCGGAGAGCTGGGTGCGCGCGGGACACTGGGGGAGTCCCGCACCTCCAGGGAAAAGCCAGGCGCCCGGGGCCAAAGACCCAAGCAACCCGTTCCGAGCCAGGCCCCCCGACCCCCAGATCCCCGGATGCCCGGATCCCCGGATCCCCCGGACCCCTGGGCCCCCAGACGCACTCACCGAAGAGTGACAGCAGCCCGCAGACGGTCCACACGGCGAGGGACAGGCCCACGCTGCCCGTGTTCTGCAGCACGCCCCGGGGCGAGATGAAGATGCCGGCGCCGATGACGGTGCCGATGATGATGGACACGCCGCGCAGCAGCGTGATCTTCTTCTTCAGGACCACCTGCTCCGCGCCCGGGCCGTCCCGGGCCCCCGCGCGCGCCGGCCCCGCGCGCACGCCGCCCGCCAGGTACCCGCCTCGGGAGAGCGTGGCCACCGCCGGCTTCCGGACCATGGTGCCGGGGGCGCCCGCGCCGGGGCCTCGGGCCGGCGGGGAAGAGAGAGGGGCGGGCGCCGGTGCCCTGCGCGCGCGCTCCAGCCCCGGCCCCGCGCGCTCTCCGGCCCCGGGCGGCCTGCGCTGGGCGGCCGGCTGCTCCCCGCTGGCCGCGCTCCGCTCGAGCCCGGCCCGGCCTCCGCCGCCGCCGCCCGCCGGTATTTAAGCTCCCCGCCTGTCACGCCAACTTACTCCACTCCACGATGATGCAAACCCGCCAGGTTTGCATCAGCCGCGCAGGGCGCCGCCGCCGCCGCGTTACTCAGCTGTTTCCTCCTCCCTTTTTTTTTTTTTTTTTACGGGTTCGCTGACTCCAGAGAACAAAGCGCACCCTGAAAGAGACCTGAGCAACCCCCAGGAGACACCTCACAGAAGTTAAACCATGCGGGGAAGAGGAAACTGCAGAGGGAGAACCAAGAAGTCAAAGGAAGTCACTCCTCACTTAGAGATCCTTCCTTTTCTGCTACCAGTGAATGGGAACGTGTTCCAGACGTTTGTTTTGACCACAAGGCACCTCAAAGATTCATGGTGTGACAGGATTTAGACTTCATTTCTCTCCTTCCTACAGAAACTTTTTTTTTAATTTTGTGTTTCCTAGCAACACAGGCAAATCTAATATTTACAAAGCAGAAAGTTTTTTTTTTACAACCTACTACACAAATAAGTAAGTTTTACTCAACAGTGAGAGATGAAACGATTTCTTGTGACTCATAATAAACCGGTACCTAAAATCATCTGACACTGAGAAATTTAAAAATCACAGTGACTCCAGAAAACAGTGGTCCTCTGATTTTCATTGACACAGCATGACTTGCTAAAGTACAAGATGTGTTTGCTTGTACATTTTGCTTGAATGGAAGATACATATATAATATATGCTGCATATTATATGTATACATTATATGTTGATTAGGCCAGATGTGTTCATCTAGCTCAATGTTTTAAGCCTACACATAGGAACCACTATCTTGAATCGTTAACTCTCATTTTCTGCAAAGGGGGCATATTGTCTCTGCCATTTTCTGCTACTTTGACCCTGCCATTCTAAAATACATCTTTGATAAAAACTCTCTCATCATGAGGCTCCTTTTTCTGAGACACCCCAAAATGCTTTTTACCAGTGGATCTCCAGGGCCTGAGATTTCATGTGGAAATCTTCCTATCTCCAGAACAGAATCATAAAAAACAAACAAACCTACTTTCAAAAACGTAAGATGTATTTCCAGTTACATAAAACATGCATACAGCAAAAGACTGCAAAGAAATACATCAGAAAAATGATATAAACAGAAAAGTGTATAAATAAGTAATACTGATTTTTTTTTGTCCCTCTATGAACTGTTGTGATTGTGGGTTGGAAGCACATAAATAAGAAGGTGTTCTGGTGTGTCACTGCACTGTGGGATGATGAAATGTGCAGATATGGCATGACAATAATGTTCCCTGCATTTCAAAAGATCACAAGAAAGTTGTCACCAGTAAGAAATGACACATGATTAAGGAAAAGGTCTGGTTAATGCCCTTTGTTCATATGCACTGAAACATTGAGTGACACCCTGTTATTATGTATAATTGTTACATTTTTATGTATCCATTAAAAACAAAACTTTTAAAAGCTACTATAGAGAGTGGGGGGGAGTATACTTAAGACAGAAGCCAAGACTAGGATGCTTATAAAGGTAAACACTTTTGAACATCTAACTTACCCAACCAAGCATCTGTATGAAATAAATGTTAAGGCCGTGAGTGTGGTCTAGTGGTAGAGTGCCTGCCTAGCATGCAGAAAGCCTTGGGTTGGATTCCTCTGTACCACCTCCACAGAAAAAGCTGGAAGTGGTGCTGTGGCTCTAGTGGTAGACTCTAGCCTTGAGAAAGCCCAAGGACAGTGCCCAGGACCTGAGTTCAAGCCCCAGGACTGGCAAAAAGACATAGAAAAAGAAATGTTTAAAAACAAGCAAGCAAACAACACCGAGAAACCCTGGGTATTTTTGTAGCTGGGGTCATGCGTGGCTTGGAGTGTCACCAGGACTGCATCTGTGATGACAGCCCCCACCCCTGAGGAGCCTGCTGGACCCCTGGAGACAACAATCAAAAGCTCCCAGCGCAGAGGAGACTGAGGACCTGAGCCCAGAAACTGCCCTGAAGAGGATGGAGAGAAATGTCAGGACCCTTCTTTCAGGTTATCCCGGGGCAGAAGGAGCCGGACTCCCAAACCATGTGGCTACAGACTACTTTTTTGTTTACATTTTCTATCTAAATTCTACTTATTTTCCTTTGGCTATCCTAAATTTGGACAATATTTTTTAAGCCAAAATGGATACTTTTTTCTCAGCTGGTGTGTTACCCAATAAAGAAATAAGTAAAATAGGACAATCCCCTCATTTAATGTTGATGAAACTCCTAAGAAAGAAAGCCAAGAAAGGAGTCTCCTCCAGGAAGGCCTCAGTTCCCGAAGGCTCCCCAGGACTGATGCATGGAAGGGGAGAGCAGAGCTTTGGTTCCCAGAAAGGGAATGAACTAGCTCTGAAGAAACAGGAGACAGAGGTGGAGTACCACCACTCGCACGGAGCAGGTGTACCCTGTCATAAATGACTGGAGACTAAGTTAGGCAAATTCTAAACGGAGGGAAAAATCTTTCTTCCCAGACTAAATGTCACAGTAGTTTAAAAAAAATCTATAAAAAGTGTATTTAAAAGGGACATGCTGAAGTTAGATTAACAGCTGAAGCAAGACCATCACAATCAAAGTGCTGCAAGGCACAGCACTTCCAGCCACCTAGAAATTTGCAAAAGGAAAAAGAAATGTAATTTCACTACAAGTCCAAAGAAAATGTTGAAATCGTTTTCATGTTAACAAATTTTATATGGTTACCAGTCCTAAATGTATAAACTAAGAATTTGGATGGTTTTAAAAAAAAGGTTTAATTAATCCAAATTGTAATCAAGACGGAGGAGAGAGGGAAGGCAACTAATTAAAATGACTAAATAAGAAAAAATATATATCCATGCTATCACCAAATTAAGTGAATTAAAACTGTCAGTTAAAAGACATAGATAAGGTTGGGTTTTTCATTTTGTATAAAGTTATATTAAAATAAGGCAAAATTGTTACACATAAAGGAATGTCATTTTTATGCATCTGAACATCAAATCCTGAACAGATACAGGAAGCAAACACAATCACAATCGCTGTTGGAGGATTCTGCAGGCTTCTCTCCAGCTTGCCAGTGCTCCCCAACCAAGACTACTACTGCAGTGATTGCATCTTTATGCTGCCACTTTCTCCCTCCCTATCACTTTTCCCATTTCCTTCCTCCTCTTGGCTGTGACTGTGTTTGGTGAGGACACTGACTCCTCCAAGGCAGCTCTTCTCTCCTGGAGACCCTTCCCCATGGGGGGACAAGTGTTCACTTCTGACTGCCTGGTCCTGAAACAAATCCCCTTCCGGAGAGCTTCCTTCAAGCCTGGGCTGGGACTTTACCTGAGGTTACTCACTCCAGTCTCTTTTCCCACTTGCCCTGCTTCCTGCATTCCAGCAGAAGCTGCAGTTCCTGAGCAAGTGATTGCATAAGATTCCTCACCCTGCAGTCTTCTCTTCAGATTAAGGGAGGAGATTAAGGTAGTGCCATAGGTTGTCAAGAGGATCACGAAGGCTCGAGAGCCTGCTCACCTACCTGCCAAAGGTGTCGAGGCGACCACAGAGCAGGGGATGACAGGCTGACACCTGGCTCTTGTGTCAGTCTCTGGCACTGCCACCACAGAGTCTCCCCTGGAGTCTGAACTGAGAAACAACGGTGGAGGTGGGAAGGGACACAAAGCCTCCTGGGGTCTCAGGTGTTGAGAAACACTGTAAGGAAGCTCAGTGTGTTTGGTTATCTTCATGGCTGTATTTACGTGTGAACGTGAGACCCTGGTCGGTTCTAGGTGTGAACTCTACCATTTGACCCACAACTCTAACCCCAAAGCAAGCTAAATAAGCCTTGGGGTCATAAATAAGCTAAATAAACCTATTGTCACTGTTATCATGCGGCATTGTGTATGTTATACATCAACTAGCTACTGCACAGGTAAGAACGGAGCTTACTAGTGGATGAAAACTCAGGAACACTCATTATTTAATGAAAAATCACTGGGAAGGAAAACAACACATTCAGCTGCAGCTGCAATGAAAATTTCATACAACTATGAACTATAAGTAATAATGATTTTGAAAGTAATACATATAAATATAACTGGGGTGGTGGCTCTTTCCTGTAATCCCAGCTACACAGGAGGAGAGAAGGGAAGGTTCAAGGCAAGCCGGTGATGGTAAGCTACCTAAAAGGCTCAGATAGAGAATCATAGCCCAAGGTAGGCCACAGTGCAAAAATGTAAGACCTTATCTGAAAAATATCTAAATCATAAAAGAAGGACCTGGCTTTGGCTCAAGTAGTAAAGCAACTGCCTAGCAAGTGAAGGGACCAAGTTCAAACCCCATTAAGGCCTAAATAAATAGATAAAAATTAAAATCAACATTGTACTTAGATGAACACAATAAATTTGGTGGAATAATGAAAATCACCTTGCCATCGCAGTAGCAACAAAGTATTTAAACCTAAGAATAAAAACCACAGCAAGCTTAAAAATCACAGTAAGGTAGACATTTTACAGATCTGCTTAACCAAATGGAAAATGCTATCATGCTCTTAGTTAATTTATAAATGCAACATGATACAGATAAAAATAATATTTTTGAATAGGAAAATTCTGAAACTGAAAACAGTTTAAAGTCAAAAAAGAAATCATTAAGGGAATATTAGGTTATCAGAATACAGTACAATTCTCCAAAAACTGACAGTGAACAAAAATGCAAAGACCAGAAACTGATTTAAATAAATTCAAGATTTTTGTTGTTGCTGTTGTTGTTAGGCATGGTGCTTGAACTCAGCCTGGTCGTTGTCCCTGAGCTCTTCAGCTCAAGGCTACCATCGTACCTCTTAAGTCACAGTGCCATTTCCGGTTTTCTGGTAGTGATTAATTGGAGATAAGAGTCTCACGGGCTTTAGTGCCAAAGCTGGCCTTGAACTGCAGTCCTCAGATCTCAGCCTCCTGAGTAGCTAGGATTACAGGTATGAGTCACCCAGTGCCTGGCTCAAGATTTTACCAACTGTTAAATGTTTTCTCGAAGCGAACAAAAAGGGTGTTCAGGAACATGGATCAACTTTCAGAAAAATACAAAGTCGTGTCAATTGTACCTACCACATAACCGGACTGAGATGATAGTAGACCAGAGAGTTAAATGTAAAATGAAATTGACGGTGTCAAGTTTATCTCATGTAAGTTGCAGATGACAGAAAAATAAACCTTAATGTAACAACAAAAACTTTGAATCTATGTGACAAAACGTTTCTTGAAGTTGGCCAGGCCTGATGGTGCATGGAGGAGCCTTCCTCCCTGACCCCCACCCCTGACCCCTACCCCTGAGCCCCATCCCTGACTCCTACCCCCTCCCCCCACCCCTCACCCCTGACCCCCACCCCTGACCCCTACTCCTGCCTCTCAAGTTTGGAGTGCTCTGGCATTCACGGCGCCCTGCTTCACTAGGTCCAGCATGGAGGCTCTGAGAAATGAGCTGACACTTCAAGACTAAATAAGAACGTGACAGTTGTGTTCACCCTTGAGTAGTACTCGAGGTGGTTGATCTCGACAGTGGACTTGACTGCATGGACAGAGGCCAGGGAGAGCAGAAAAGGGAACTAACTTCTAGCTGTGTCTGTGAGGGCGGCTCCAGGGATGATGACTGGCGTGTAGGAGAGCCAGTGAGAGGGCGAATCTGACCCTGACTCTGCATGACACCGCCAATAGCCTGACAACCTGGGGGACAACCACAAACAGGAGGAAGTTCTTCAGCTCCTTGTCCCTCGCCCTGTGGTGAGCAATCTCCTCCACCCCACTCTCCACCCTCATGAGGCTGTAGCCCACCTCAGCCCCAGAGCCAGAGACCTAACTCACCTGGGCTGAACCTCTGAGCCCATGGGCCTTCTGCCTCTACACTCGTTTCTGTCAGCTGTCATCACAGCCACGAAGTCTGCCTAGCACAGCAGGCCAACACACAAAGCAGGAGTAACTCAAAGCAGGGGAGGAAATGACGAGAGGAGGAAACAAGTGAAGGGGGTGCATAGTAAATAAATACGTGTGATGTTGGTGCAGAAGCAAACATACCAATGACACAGGATAAAAAGACTCTTTTTAAAAAACTTGACTGTAGAAGGAACTAATGCCATAAAACAGACAGGATGTCAGAACAGTAGAAATCAAGTGGCTTATTTAATACACAGATTAGATTAGGTTAATTGGGTAACTAGATAGAAAAATAGGCAATTAGTTGCTTACTTCACAGTATTCTGCAAAAGGTATTTCACAAGACTGTAAATAATCAGAATAGTGACAAACTGAAGAGAAATGTCTACAGGGCTCTCTCCCTCATCAAATAAGCTCTCTGACCTAGATTACGTAGTTACAAAGGTTTTCTTTTGGCACCAGAAATAAAGTACTGGCCTGATGCTGCTATCTACCACGTTCTAGGTCATTGCCTAGTTTCACTTTGCTTCCAACAGTAATTACCACTGCTTTGATAAGAGTGGGAGCTTTGTTTACTGTATTTTCTGCTGTATGTCCTAGGATCTAAAACCTGGCACATAGTATTTCCTTAATAGAATTTGAGAACTCATGAAATTATAAAGGAAAGTAAATAATAAATTCATGACATTTCGTTAAAATTTCTCCGTACATTAAAAAAATCAGTAAAAACATAGAATCAGCATAATTGAGAAATCATATAGTTTTTTTTCACATAAGAAGTTTAGAATATATCAAAGTATACCTGCAAATGTTTAGGAAGAGAAAAACTCAGAAAAAAACAAAGGAGTTAAGCAGATTGTTCACAGGAGATACAAATGTCTAGTTATACCTTAATACATAATCACCTCCCTGTCATTTGTCAATGATACACATTGACCAGAAATTGACCAGAGAAGTAGTAGCAATGCTCAAGGAAACCAAATACAGGTTTGCATGGACACAGCACAGGGGCCTCAGCTACCTTCAGCCCAGATGACAGTCCTCTCTCCAGCTAGTAGAGTCTGTGGCTTAGGAAGAAGATGAGAGCGGGCTGCTCCACCTTCTGCTAGCATGGCACTTCCCTCTACATCTTGCCTGACACGCTCAAGGAGCGTACAAGTATGCTAACCCGAAGTCCATGCCCATATCACCAGACCACTCCCTTGGTGAAATCCCCATACAGCGCTTGGGAGACAAGACAAGAATCAGCCAACACATCATGACTCTCACAGCAAATCTGAACAAATACCATAAAACAATAATCCTTTCTGAAGTGTTAAGAACTGAGTTCGCATCTATTAACAACTCAAAGACATCCAGTTAAGCTCAGAAGCAAGTTGCATGCCTCTATGACCCCACTTCTGCAGTTTCAAGGTACAAAACTGTGAGTTATAGTATGAATCTACTCCAATGTTTAAAAGAACAACTCCCCCACCCTCCCAGGGGTTGCCTTTATGGACGGATGAGAGGGGCAGGAGGAGTTCCAGGGACAAGGTTAGGCTGAGGTTCTTCATTTTATTTCTTTCAAATAAACAAAGATATGAACTCCAGGAAATGTGGCAAAATAAGTCCATATGTCACCCCTGTGACACTGTTTTCTAGTTTGTTCTCCTCTGGAGGTGAATCAGTTCATTAATTAAAGTGAAGAGCTGATGTGTTTGCCTAGCTATCTTAGAGGCTCTTGCACCCAGGATGGAGCTGTCCAGTGGTAGAGAGCTTGTCTACTGTGCACAGGGTCCTGGGTTCGATCCACAGCACCAAAATAAAGTCTCTGTGTAAACTTGAATACAATTGTACAACAAACAAGACTGAGATCTCAACCACTTGTGAAACCCCAGTGAGCCCATCCCCTCAATGAGCCTCAGGGATTCAGAATCCCACTGGGGTTCCTGGAATCATTCCTCAGTAGATGTCACCTACTAATTGCCTGCAATTATTTCCCACCGCTAAGAGTAAATTCTGATGTGGAGGAAGAGAGTTTGCACAGCAGTTCTTAGCCTTTGGGATATGAATTTTTATTAACCAGTAGGAAATGAGCTCCTATGCAGATGTTTGTTGAGGTTATATTAAACAAGCTAAAAGCATTTGGAAATAAGAGTTTTCAAAACACTTTGAGCAGGACAGAAGGCGTGGCTCAAGTGGTAAAGCCCCAGGAAAGCCTGAGTTCAAGATCCAATCACAGAAAACAACAAAACAAAGCATCCTCACTGTCAAAAAACCGCTTAGCATATACCGAATAACAAAAATCTGGGATCTTCAGGGCTGTGACTTTTAAGAGATGTATGACCCCCCCCCCCCTGGCACACACACAGAGACAGGGAAAGAGAAGTGGCAGTGTTGATCTGAAGGTGGGCTGTGTCGACTCGTGTAATACCGTTGTCCTGGTGGTGTTACCGCTTCAAAAATCCAAACCACTCAGGAATGGTGGATCTGGATTTCAGTCAAAAATATACTGAGTCACTCCACACAATCCCACACAAGTCTCAACTTGGATTTGCAATCGTTGTTCTTTTGAGAAGCAGGAAATCTTATAATCTCTGAGAAGCTACGCCCTTCATTACCACGCTGGCCTGAGTACCCTATGACTAATGCTAATTTCTACTGGAATATTATAGAGGCCCCATAATTCATACTTTGTACTGGCAAAGTACTTATTGAAGGTATTTACCAGGGGAAATATCTAAGGACAAAAGTATTATTGGAAATGGGAGGAATGGAGAACTTTGGTCTCTAGTATAAATAAATTCATACAATTTATCTCTTTCATATGAGTAATAATGAGTTCAAACCCAGCTAAATTCAATCACAAGTTATAAACAACAACCAAAACAAAATAAAGTCAAACATGGCCAGAATTCAGGGCCAGAATTCACTAAAACCATGCCTTGTAAAAATCACTGGCTCTCCATCATGTTTCAAAGAATTATAGTTACATTTTAAAATATAAAAATTGCTTTCTGAACATTGACTTAATGGAGCATCTGTTTATGTTAATATATTCTTGAATTCATTTTGCTAAACAAATTCTCCTTCCGTTTGAACGTTTGTTAATAGTCTGTGAAGTCCTGTCTACCTGTCTGACATCTAGCTCTGAGTTGCAAGGTTTTCTTTGGATGGGCCAAGATGATCCTGAACACTTCCGTTTTGGCTTCTCCTCTGTTCACTGCCCATTTGTTTTTCCCTTTAACAATGTTTAACCAGTACTCAGTATATACTAGGCCACCAGAACACAGTGGTTCTAATAATTATAGTGTAGCTCTAATGTAATGCCCTGACCTTGCGTAAGAATTTTATAGTCCCTATTCTAGGAAGTTTGGTAATCTGGGAGCAAAGAAATAACTAAGGAATTAGAACTGTAATACATTCAAAGAAGGAGGCCTCTAGGAGTTTAGATGGCAGAGAAATGGCCCGAAAGGCAAGGCAGGTGGCCCTAGCTGAGCACAGTAGTCCCCACTGATCCTGCTTCCTGTCCTGCCAGGTCTGCCCCAGGGCGCCTTTATCCCTGAGTACTTTGCGTGGCCTTCTCCTTCTTTCTCTTCCATGTCCTGACTTGTTTCCCCGGAGGAACTCTTGTTCCTCCTACATCGTTGCGTCACACTCTCCCAGGGAACGCACTCACTCCAAAACACTTCTGGACAATTGTTTACAACACAAAGCAAGGGCAACAAAAAGAAGGCAGGCATTCCTCCTGGCTGCATGCAGAATGCACGCACTCCTCTTCTACCCCACCTGCTAGGAAGAAAATGAGAACATGAGGGCAGGGAAGATGAGGGGATGAGAGGAGAAGAGAAAGAAGAGAGAGAAGCCAAGAGGGGAAGGAAGAAGGGTCGTGGAAGAAGGGAGAACTGGCTTCTCCTCTTTCTCTTCCCATTCTTCCTCTTCCTGTCACCAGCCCATTTTGTGTTTCTTCTTATCTTATTGCACATGAGTGTACTATTTAAAACCGATGGCATCAGAGTTCCTTTCAAAACACAGGTATATTCTAAAGCAAATATTGACTCTATAATACTGAAGTCATTTAAAGTAAACAAGAGGAACTTCATTCCTTCTGTGTGCTGTAGATTGAAACAGGAAAGAGGGGAACATTATTTCTGCCAGCCATGATGTCCTGAGACTGTGCTCTGTGTGTGTGTGTGTGTGTGTGTGTGTGCGTGTGTGTGTGTGTGCGTGCGTGTGTGTACTCAAACTAGCTAGTCAGGTATTCTACCTCTTATCCAAAACCCAGTCCATATTTTTCCTGATTTTTATATCATTATTTTGCCTTTGTTTGCTTGTGATTTCATAAGCTAGATTATCTATATAAAAGCATCTAGAAGATTATGATAAAGTTTGTCGCAACAGAAACTGAAGAAGGCTATTTCAAATCAGACCAAAACTGTTCACATGGGAAAATTAGATATGTTTGTTGTTTCAGTCCATTTTCTATCACAAAAGGTTCAGGGCTGGGACACTGATATACCAAGGAAGTGTATTTGCTCTAGCAGCCAGAGAATTCAAACAAACAGTATTGGACCCATGTACTGGAGAGACCCCGAGCCACAGCAAATCCAACAGAAAAGCCACAAGGGACGTCCACGCAGAAGAGACACCGAGTATGCAAGAAGCGGGAATGTGAACCACAATCAGGCTCCGTCTTTTATAATAAACCGCCTCTCTTAGGAACTGACCACTTCCTAGCAGTCCAGCACCAATCAGTCAGTCAGGCAGTCAGGCAGGCAATCTAGCCATCTCTCAGTAGACTCCACTTTCCACTGGGGACCCAGCTCTCAGCACCCGATTCTGTGGTGCCTGAACACCGTCCTGGCCACAGACGTCTTCCACGGCCACCGTTTGTGAGGCCTCTCGGCGGAAACCAGCACACACAGGAGGCTGTTCCCTTGCACAAAGAGCTAGCAGCTCTTTCTTAGCTACCTTCATCTTCTCTCTCATTCTCAGGTTGCCCCGAATAGGACATTTGTGTGCTTGTACCCCAGTCTGTTCCAACCATGAAAACCACGTGCCCACCAAGCAGACGCCTGCCAATGCGCTGGCTTCAACAGACGCACCATTCTTCCCCGCCTATCAGATTAACAGCTTTCCTTTTTCCTCTTTATTGCAATTTTGAAAGCATTAACTGTGAAATTAAAGCCAAAGCAATCAGAACAAATCCTACAAGGAATGATATTGAGGGGTAAAATTGTCTTTAATAAATCATTTAGATGTCCTGACTGGCACATGCAATCAGAGTGGTTTATTCAAACTATTATAATGAATAGACCTTGTTCCATTTGTGTGTGTCCATCAGTTTCTCAAATCGTAGTAGAAAAGTGTACGCGGTGGTACGATGTGATAGGAGGACACAGGCAAAAGAATGTCAAGGTGTAGGTCAACAGGCAAAGGGCAGCAGCTGCCTGAGAGAGAAGCAGACATGGCCGAATGCTGAGTAGATGGCGCCGGCCGGCACACATGTGCTGGGGGCTGGAGCGGACTGAGCCTGGCACTGCTGATGGTGGCTGGTAAAGACAAGGACCTCTGAAGGATCCACTCAAATGACAACACCCATCAACAGAGCAATGTGCTCTGTCTTCCACTAAAACACCAAATAGATCACTCTGCCTAGAAAATGAGCAAACTGCAACCTGTGCCAGCTAGTGCCACAGACTGAAACCTGCAGCAGCTTGTGGAAGAACAAAAGGAGGAGGAGGAGGAGGAGGAGGAGGAGGAGGAGGAGGAGGAGGAGGAGGAGGAAAAAAGGGAGGAGGAGGAGGAAAAAGTGGAGGAGGAGGAGGAGAAAGAGGAGGAGGAGGAGGAGGAGGAAAAAGAGGAGGAGAAAGAGGAGGAGAAGGAGGAAGAGGAGGAAGAGAAAAAGGAGGAGAAGGAGGAGGAGATGGAGGAGGAGGAGGGGGAGGAGGAGGAGGAGGAGGAGGAGGAGGAGGAGAAGAGGAAGAGGAAGAGGAAGAGAAAGAGGAAGGAGAAGGAGGAGAAGGAGAAGGAGAAGGAGAAGGAGAAGAAGAAGAAGAAGAAGAAGAAGAAGAAGAAGAAGAAGAAGAAGAAGAAGAAGAAGAAGAAGAAGAAGAAGCCACCGCCAGAGTGGAGACAACTAACAACAAATACTGTGTGCGGGAAAATGCCAAAAGATAGATATGGAACCCACATTTTAGGGAAGAGAAAGGAAAATATTTGCTAGGAGAGGGGAAGGAAGTCCAGCTCAGGGGGAGCAGGGTGCAATGCGAAGGCACTCTGTGTTTGTTGGGGATTGCAGGCTCCACAGCTGCTTGAACGTTGCCAGTCTCCAGCTTCATGGTTAATTTTCCTCCAGCAGCAGCTTTCCTCCTCGGCTAACACCAGCGCAGGTCCGCTGAATGCCCACACAGCTTGCGAGGCTTTGTCATGGCTACCAACTTGGGCCACATTTTTGTGGCTTAGATAAGCAGATAGTCCATCAGGTTGGTAACAGCTCTGAAACCTTGGCTTTCAACATGCCAGAGAAATAAGGCTTCCTAGGGTTCTCACTAAGGTCACTAAGGCCAGACATTTTTATGGGGTTGAGAAAGAGTAAGGGGGGGCGGTTTAAAAAGATGTTTTAAAAGGTGACGGCATGGGTGGTCAGTGGCAGGTAACGTCTTCAGTGAGGTGGGCTGTGAGGCGTCCACAGGTTTTGACGGTTTGCTGGCAGCCTCTGCTCCTGCTGTCCGGCTGCTCTGGCAGGAGGTCAGCTTCTCCGCAGGGCCGAGCGAATCCACGCTCACTTCAGCCTCAGAAACCTGCTCCCCATCACTGGAGACCACGGCTTTCTAAGGCAGTGGCCCCTTCCTGCAGAGTCACAGAGCAGCCATCTGTGTGTCTATCGTCCTTGGGCTGAGAAAGAAGTCAACACGAAAGGAGCAACCTTGTGTGTGCGGTGTGAAACCACGGCCAGCGTCTCTGCTTGAGCAGCATCGCTCTCTGGGCATCAGGCTCGTGAGTGTGCCCGGGGCGTCTCCAGCCTCGTGAGTGTGCCCGGCGGCGTGGCCGGGCTCGTGAGTGTGCCCAGGGCCTGGAGAGGGCCCCGTCCCGCCGCGCCCACGTGCGCCCTGGCGCTTCCCGGTGCCAGGGCGCACAGGACAGCGCGGGGCCGGGCCGGCCGCGGGGGCCACGACCACCCCCGCACCGCAGTCAGTCCCGCACCGATCTTGACCACAGCGCTCAACCTCACGAACACTTGGCTGGGTTCCACGTTTTCTCCCTCTTGAAGGTGCTTCCTAATGTGTTGCGCCCTCCTTCGTGTGAGGGCCTCTGGAGGTCAGCGGAGAATCCTCCCTGCCTCTCAGGATAGACTCCAACGTGCGCCTCCAGCAGAAAGTATGAAAGCTACAAAGTGACCCTGGTAGAAAAATGAGGTAGTAGGAATAGGAAATTAGGTAAATGTATCCCATACATCACTCTCAATGACCTCTAAAGATATTTTGTCATGGAGTGTCATTCTCACATTTTAAAAATTATCTAAAATACATCTCCAGGGATGGCAATGAGACTTAAATGGTACAGTACTTGTCCAGTAAGCATGAAGTCCTAGGTTCAAACCCCAATACCACCAAAAGAAAACAAACAAGAAAAACACAATCCTATCCTAATAGGATTCCGGGGAATGGTAAGCATGTGCCTATTTGAGAAAATACTTCATCGTTTATTTATATATCTATAATCATGTATATAATAATATATTATACATTAATGCAATGTTTATATGCAATATGGTATATAGTATATTATATATCACATGTATACATCTATTATATTATATATTTATATTATTATATATTATTTTATATAATACATAACATATTAGACATATAATTATTTTATATAATACATTATATACATATAATATAATATTAATTATATAGTGTAATATATTTAATATACACAATATATAATATAATGTATTATATAGGTATATAATAATGTATTACATATATAATAATATAGTAATGTATATTTCACCTTACGTGTGAACTGTTTATTTCAAGGTCTACCTATTTTCTGAGGTTTTCTTGGTTTTATTCCATTTATTTCCAGTTCCTAATTTAATGTCCTTACCCTAACCCCTCATTATTTTTTTTTAATTTGAGAGGTATATTTAGGAATGTTCTTGCTCTCTCACTATTGGATTCCTGCAATGTAGAACCCTTTATCTGAGATCTTCATTGGCTTTTTGGTACAATGACCCAATTTAATGTTCTGAATGTCTGCACCAAGGAGTCAGTCAGCAAACACCAAAGAATGATGTCCTCACCAGAAAAAAATTTCAAATCATTCTGGCTACAAAATTAAACTTCCTAAGTGTATCAATTATTGTGTAATTGTAATATATATTATTATACTCAGTTCTTCATTTCTGCCTTTTCTCAAGTCTGAAGATCGAGCGCAAAATCATAACCTGTCCATTCATAAATTGTACTCTGTGTGCATAACAGGTAAAGCTGGGCGTGGGATTTTACAAGGAGCCCACATTGTTCAAATAATAAATCTGTGGGTGTTACAAAGTATAGTTCCAGGAATCAACACCCCTGTTTGAATCATTGGGTATTTACTTACATTGCATTGGTATAACTGAAATACTATACAAGTTTTCAGTAGGAAGTTACATGTTTCCTGGTACATGTTTTCATTGGATATATTTTATTAATTTTTAATTTAAATTTCATTGTAAAAGTGATGCACAGAGGGGTTGCAGTTACATAAGTCACTGGATATATTTTAACGTGGAAGTGTTACATTCTGTGGAGATTTGTCACAAGAATGTGAGAAGAACATTTGCTTACTTAAGAATGGCTTCTCTGCCCATTCATTTAAAGGGACTCTAGGCAAATGGTTGATCTTGTCTAAGTCTCAATGTTATCACCTGCATGGTGAGTGGATTCATTTAATCCTAACTTTCCCAAACTTTTTTCAGAAATTCCTATATATTCCATATGTGTTTAAAGAGTGGGAAAATATGTGTCCAAATTATTTAATCAAATCATTCTGTATTTAACACCTATAGCATTCATACTTTAAAACTGAAAAATTAATTCAACCATGTAAACTTGTGGATAGAATCTGAAGCTATGCTACTCTGAGTAGTTTCATAACGCCTCCCGCTTCGTTTGCTGCTATGATGTTTCCTGTACACATAAAAATAATTCCATAAAAAAGGTTTAGAAGGAAAACTGGCAATAGGCAAATATTGCCCAAAACTTTTGATTGGGTATTTTTTAATAAAATAGCTGGTTCTTTGTACCTGCACTTTCAGGGAGCAGGATAAAAATGGTGTTACTTTAGTGGTTATATTAGCATGGTTTGTTCCATTCTTTGTGGAAATAGATATTCATCCCCTGAGCCCTTTCTCTCGCTCAGCTTCTAGTCCTCTCTTTTTCTAGTCTCTGCTTAGAAATGCTAAGTGAAAGGAGAGGTCTAATGGAGAGAGCAAAACCAAACAGATCCTCTTAGAAAATGATCCTCATTTTCCAAGCATCAACACTGGCAGTTCTTAGGAAGAGTGGGCTTCTTCACACTAACGTCTGATTATCAGTGGTTGTCAAAAACATACTCAGACTGGGGAGACATTCGTCTCTGAAAACCACAATGGCAGAGACAAATAATGACAGATTACTGGACACATCTTTGGGGTAATGCAGGAGAGGGATTTGGCTAGACAGCTGTGTGCACTGCAGCAATGGCAGCTGTTACCATTGCACAGGGATCACAATGAGAGCTTTTAAACGTTCTCGTTCAGATGGCATTTTGTAATGCAAAGGAAAAAAGGCAGGGAGAGTGGAAATCAAATTATCCCTGATCCTCCCTTCTAAGCACTTTAAAAGAAATGCCTGCGTTGTCTTGCTAAGCAATTTGCTAGCAACTAATAAATAACTCGATTTTCAAAGTAAGATGAATAAGGATAGCATGCCTAGAAATACATCAGTTACTTCTCTGGATTTGTCCTGGTTTATCCCATCATTCAGTGATCTACTTGACCGAAGTTTGATAATTCCTATTAAAATATATTAAAAGAAAACATTATTTCAAAGGGAAAGTAGAACAAAGACCCAAGAAATGGAACAAAAACATAACAAGCCAAAAACAAAAAAAAACAAAAACTCCTTTTGTCTGCATTTTTATAATACTGATCATTTTGTTGCTTATTTGAAGACGTTCAGTGCTAGAAAGAAATGACACAATTCTCTAGTTCACTTCTCATGTTAAAGTAAAGGAACTTTTGCTTCATTAATGAAGTAAAAAAAATCCTGACTATACTATAAAATACAATATTTTCTTATGAATGTGCCTGGATTCTGTCTCTACTACAATTTTCCCCCAACTACCTTTATTGAAAAAGCAAATTTTAAAATTGCATAGCAATTGGATACTTTGTTTTCAAATTTATCTGCAAGTAATACTGCCCAACTTTGAAGCTCTACACCTAAGGACAGATGTGCCAAGTATTAAAATTTCTCCAGTGACCTTTGGACAAGTTCCAGCCCATCAAGTTGGTTGTATAATGTGCCATTCAGTGTCTGGTCTGCTGAATCAATTAGAAAAGACATAAACTGAAGTATGGCTAAGACTTGCTAGAATGAAAAATCAGATGTTAGAGCTGGTTTTTAGTTTGACAGGCACTCTTGATCTTTAGCTGTCTGTGCAAACTGGAGTGTTACGCATTTTTATAGTTTTGAAAGTATTTACAGGTGTGAGCCCACACATTCTTTACACAACTTCTTCAAAATTGTTTTCTTCTAAGTTTATTTCTTCCAACTAAGCAAAGTACTTTGTCTATGATCTTATTGTTATCGCTGGAGGTATCTCATCTATGAAACAGAAATACAGAAAGTCTAATGTTTTATGATCCTATCTAGCACATAATGTGCATAGGTATGTACATGTGGAAGATTATTATATGTTTTAAGTATCCCTATATTTGAGTACATATTAATTATAATCCATGCAAATAAAAATCACTATATTGTATATCATTTACAGTTATTCCCTATGCTAAGACCACTCAGTGCTGTTAGAGAGTTACTCGTTATGTTTAAATGGTTGAAATTTTTAAATAATTCACAGGCACTTCATACATATAGCACACATCGATACGTGTAGAACTGCAATCATTAAATTACAGGTCTAAAAAGGACAAACTTAATGGTACCCAAATTCAATGTGATGAGGAACATATCATTTCCAGTCTCAATAAAGAGGCCCATTTTAACTTCGGCGTGATAAATAAAATCAAGAATCTTAGCCTGAATTTTATACAATGCCAGCTGCATTTAAGATCACAAGAGTAACTGGGATGTGGTAGGACATGCCTGTAATCCCAGCTACTTGGAAGTGGCAAACACAGAAGGGCTGGCTGTGTGGCTCAAAAAAGACAACTTGCCTAGCAATCTCAGGTGCTCAAAACCCAGGGTTCAAGCCTTAGTACCATAAGCAAAATGGAAAGGAAGGAAGGAAGGAAGGAAGGAAGGAAGGAAGGAAGGAAGGAAGGAAGGAAGGAAGGAAGGAAGGAGGGAGGGAGGGAGGGAGGGAGGGAGGGAGGGAAGGAGGGAAGGAGGGAAGGCAGGGAGGAAGGAAGGAAGGAAGGAAGGAAGGAAGGAAGGAAGGAAGGAAGGAAGGAGCAAGCAAGCATATGGAATCCTTTATCAAGTGAGAAGAGAAAATCTCATGCTGGCCTTCTGGCATGGCCATCACCAGGGTCCTTTATCAGTTTCTTTACAGTTCAGCCCCTTGCCAGTCCCTTAATCTGAAAACATGGCTAAAATTTGTATGTTTTCATCTTGATTTTTCAATGGGAATGGGAATCACAAAGTGATTTTCTGTTTTGTTGTGAGATTTTTGTTTCAGGTATGTCCTTGTTCATTCATGTAAATTGTTCAATGTCACAGGCTGTAATAAATGACATGTTTTAAAAAGCCTTAGCACTGATACATGCTTAGGAATAAAAGGTATCTTATGGGATTTTCTTGTCCTTTAAAACATAATTTCTCACAAAATTAGTATTTTGACTTCCATATGTACAATCTGTTCTATTTTTCAGACCATTTAACTGTGCAGTAGAATATATTTGATACTGAGATTCTATTATCTAAACATATTTTTATTACAAGGATATTTGGGGAGAATAATGGAAGGGATGACTGATTCAAGTTTTTGCAAAAATAAGAATAATTTTATTGTAAGTAGAAGCAAGAATTATTCAAGATTTGAACACATATTATAGGATCACTAAACTAAAAATAAGTACTCAGTGATTATTCCACATGAAGCACAATGCTTTATGGAAGATTCAGACACATGTGATACTGTGTTTAGTTTCAGAGTTTTGTAGATTACAAACTTACAGAAATAACTATAGCAAAAGACAAAAGATGTTACAACAGCTACACATAAAACACAGACTTCCCTACTAAAATAATATAGAGATTATTTTAAGAAAAAAAGGCAGTTGGCTAATAGAAACTATTTAACTATACTTGCAAGGAACCAAAAAGAAAATACCTTTACATACATCCATTTTAGCCTTCTGAATTTTCAAAGTATGCATTTTAATTTCCAATGGTATACAGAAGCTATGTTCAGTGACTTGTTGGTAAATGCTCAGTGCCATGTCCTATACCGGGCCAGGGAAAAAAGAAGCCTGCTTGGTTAAAGCATGCCTGATTTCTGCGGTGTGAACATTCTTGACATGGCTGCGGAGAGGGTGTCATCTGGATGCCCTTCAACACCAAGCTGGGAAGAAAAGTTCACCCCCACCCGTGTCCACTCTCTGGAGAATCAAATTTTTTGTAACAATATGGCAATATGCTTCAATTATTTATACCACATGACTCCATAATTTCCTTTATGGATTCTATCCTGAACATTTTCAAACGTATTCTTCACTATACCCCAACAGTCATCATAATAATTACTATAGTGATGACTAGTTAAATAGTGACTGGAGTGTAACAAGTCTAAGTTGTAATAGCCATCACTGAAGTACCGCTTATAGAAAGTTAAGAGGGAGCAGGGTTACATACTTTCATTATGGAAAACTGAAAAGAAGAAATATGACCCTGCTTGGTATGAGCACAACTACTACTTGAGGAAGACATGCTAATGTACTGAAATGCTCACAGTAGACTTCTGGAGAGAATTGTCTGCACATGCCTAGCCCAGCCAGATAAAGGTTGGCTAAATGCTTACGACTCCTTATACCTTTCTCACATTTTGTTGTATTTCCCAGATGTTCTCTAAGGGACACAATCTACTTAAATAATAAAAATGAAGCCCCTCGCAGGGACTCTGCATGGTAGAGACCTGGCGTCTCAGTAGATCACAGTGCATAAGAGAAAAGCCCCGGAGAGGAGGCAAGGAGCACTGTGGGTGGAAGTCGAAATAAGAAGCGCTTTTTTTCACCAAAAATTGGATTCCATGCTGAAAGACTATTTAAGGACAAAAGAGAAGAAGGAGGAAGAGGAGGAGGGGGGGAGGAGGAGGAGGAGGAGGAGGAGGAGGAGGAGGAGGAGGAGGAGGAGGAGGAGGAGGAGAAGAAGAAGAAGAAGAAGAAGAAGAAGAAGAAGAAGAAGAAGAAGAAGAAGAAGAAGAAGGAAAAGAAGAAGAAGAAGAAGAAGAAGAAGAAGAAGAAGAAGAAGAAGAAGAAGAAGAAGAAGAAGAAAAAGAAGAAGAAAAAGAGGTTGTTGAAGTTGAAGCAGGCACCCTCAGCAGGCAATTAATCTGAATCCCATGAAGGCACTGAGAGGAGGACAAACCAGAGTCCATCCCACTGTCTGTTTCTGTAGCAAAGATTGAGGGTGTCTAGTAACTCTGGTCCTGAGCAGTTGACACTGTACTGGGGCTGTGGCCCCAAACCCTGAGGAAAACACTGCGGCACCCTCAACAGGACAGGGCTGGGAATCCTTGGTCTAGAAAAAGAAGTCACAAATGTCAATAACCCCATAAATGCAGAGGAGAATTGCAGTGGAGCCACTCCTCTTGAACAAGTACTTTACAATCCAACACAATAAGTACAGGAGGCTGGGGTTGGGGTACCGGGGCCGTGAGATGCCAGGGAGGAGGTAGGTGTGTGAAGAGAAGGAAGGGTGGAAGAACGCAGTCACCAAATTCAGTGTGCAGACGTGGAAATGGAATTAGGACAGCTGAGAGGATGGCTGAGTGTGCAAGAGGTGGCGAGGGAAGAGGACCAAGATACACTGGAATTCCCACGCTGAATTGAAACCCGTTGTGCAACTGCTCACAGATATTTTTAAAATACAAATGCGAAAATCATTTTTGAAAGGATTATTAGGAAATATCGTCTAAGAAGCCGCTCTGACCAACTTTGCTTCTCATTTCCCTCATCCTGCGTGCGTGTGTATAGGTGTGCATGTATGTGTTTAGTGGTAAAAATACTTACAAATGTAAAACTTTATTATTAAAGTAGAATTTGAAGTATAGGCATAAAATATTGCCACTAAAATGGAGATTAATTACGAATGGAGATGTGCTAACATTAGGTGAATGGTCTATTAAATATCTAATTGTCTTGAAGAATGAATTGCACGCTTAAGTGAATGGCCACACCCCTGCACATACCTTCTCAGCCCACCCAGGTGCTCCGTATCCCCTGATAGTCAACTGACTTTGTGTTCCCGTTGAAGGACTAAACAGCTGGATACATATTTTTAAACATTTAATTTTTATGTAGTTTTTTTTTTAGGAGAGAAGCATATTCACAGAAACATATGAAAATTGTAAAGATTAAAGTAACTCTGAATGTTTATCTGATATATGCATATTTGGTTATTTGAAATTGGATAGGAAAGGGGGGAAAACAAGATGAGGGTGAGGGTGGGGGGAAATGGGGACCAAGACATGAGAAAGGGTATCAATATATGTGAAGTAATGCACCTTCTATCTGGCGAATGTAATGTAACCCTTCTATTAATTACAATAAAAATATATGGAAAAAAAGTAACTATGAATGATGTGTCTAGTTTAATTTTCATTTTAACTGTACTTCTTTTAAAATAATATCATCATTTAACATAATTCATTCTTAATTTGTTCATAAATACTAAACATTCATATCCCATGATCTGGTATTTTGGTATCTTAAATTCTTGTGCTAGGATATTCTGAATTATTCTCCTACCTCAGAGTTTGATACTCAGAGAATCCCTCATCAGGAAATCTGCTTTCTCAGGTCTCAAGCTATATATTTCCTCACTTCTTTCGGTCCACCATTCTTAGACAAGAATGAATTTTTGTTGTTTTTGGTAAATCTAAAACCATTCTACAAACCATTTTAACTCTTATTCTCATATTCCACTCCCCCCATCTCCCTCTCTCTTGTTCTTCTCCCTCTATCCATCCCTCTTGTAATAAAGATACAAAGATGCAAAGAGGACATTCTTTCTGTTAGACCCTGAGGATATTCAAACTGGAACCAGCATGAGGATAGTGGTTTATCCTGGAAGAGTGGAGATGACTCCCTTGGCTAAGCAGAAGAGAGACTGGAGAGCACAATTACCTGCATGAAAGGGTCTGGCTTTTCTAATTTCAGGGCTGGATGAGAGCTTCCAAATCTCAGCTGAGCATTGGCTAAACAGGGCAGCTTTCCATGCATGAGAAAAGACTCATTACAGTCTCTGTTACTTGAAGTGGAATGCAGAAGAGCTTGCTTTGGAGTTATTGCAAGTAGACCCGAAAGTGGGGAGCTACGGAGAAGCAATCCAGCAGAGACCCCGGTTATTACCCAGCGGAACGTGGTAGAGGAACCCCAGGGAGTGGAACTCACTCAGGGGCTGCCACAACGCTGAGGATATTGAGGTTTCCATGTTCTCATGTGTGCATGTGGCCTTAGGTTGATGGGGCTTTGCTGTTGCTAATTAAATCTCCCTCTAAGCCTATGTGAAGAGCATTTACTAGTTAGGATACACACACACACACACACACACACACACACACACACACGCACACACACACAAATTCTCCTCTGAGATAAACCAGTGGCTTTTTATCCTCTTTTAATGTAAACTTGCAGACTCTTTCTCTGAGGTCTTGCACCTAACACTCGGGTATGATTCTCAGTTTGAGAGATAGCCAAGCAAGGAAAAAGAGGACACAACAGCATGAGGATCCCTGCCTCGACTATTTTGTTCTCTGGCTAGGGAGGGGCCTGGAGTTTGGCCTAGTGGTAGAGTGCTTGCCTAGCATGCATGAAGGCCTCAGTATCACATACATAGAAAAAAGCTGGAAGTGGCATTGTGGCTCAAATGGAAGAGCTTTCACCTTGAGAAAACCCAAGGACAGTGTTCAGACCCTGAGCTCAAGGTCCAGGACTGGGTTAAAAAAAAAAAACAATTTTTTTTCTCATTGCTATTGTTGTTCTTTCTCTGAAAATGAAATCTGTCTTTCTGAAAAAAGAAAAAAGAGAGACATACAGTCAGGTGAAATTAAAGGTCTATACCTTTCTCCCAGGCTCTGGCCACTTACTGCTCTTGTATATGATGACGACCCCCAGTGTGATAATTTATCGCCCATTAGTCCATGATTTTGCTGTTCCCTGCCCTCTCCTGGGCTGCATGGGTGACTCCATTAGTGGTAATGAGCCATGCCACGTAATCACACCATCTAGACTCATCTGCCTTAGGTCCCAAAGCTGGAAACCTCGCCCTCAGTCCTGGAAAGGAAAAAAAAAAAAGCAATGACCTGCCAAAACAGAGACCTGATAACCTGTGGAGATATTAGGTTTACGCTTAATAAGTGAGTCATTAATAAATAAGATGCACTATAATTATCAATATGAAGCACATTTAATAATTAATGCCTGGCAAACAAAAGAGAAATGGAATACCAGGTGGAATTAGACAGGGGTTATATATGACTCCCCTTGAAGATCTGCTTTGAAGGAGAATTTCAAACTGTTTAAAATTGTGAAAGAGCCATTTTCTCAGAGCTCACGCAGTGAGCCACTTCACAAGAGGTCTGACAAGGGGCCAGGAGTTTGGCCTAGTGGTAGCGTGCTTGCCTAGCATGCACGAAGACCCAGGTTCGATTCCTCGGTACCACATACATAGAAAAAAGCCGGAAATGATGCTGAGGCTCAAGTGGTAGAGCTCTAGCCTTGAGAAAGTCCATAGACAGTGCTCAGGCCCTGAACTCAAGCCCAGGATTGGCAAAAAAAAAAAAAGGTCTGACGAGAGGCACCCATGCTGGAGTCTTAAAGTATGACTCCCCTTTAAATAGTCACCTCTTACCTTTCACCAAAGAACTGGAAAGTTGAGAAGATATGTGTGACTAATAAAAAATGAAATCTGTTGTCATCTGCCTGTTTTATTATCTGAGATTGTTAGGCTTCTGTTGGTAGCTTTCAGTGTCCACTAGCAATCTCATCTTTCCCATTTTACTGAGTATTGAGGTAACTAGTATTTACTGACCATTTACCTACAAGGTCGGATTGTTGATCTGGCTAGCTCATGGCACTCCCTAAATAAGCCTATGTGACCAACTTTCTTACCCTCAATTAGTAGACCAGAAATGGCATCCTACAAGAAGGTAAATCCCTTGACCCAAATCAAAAGCAGCAGACTGGACATTTGTTCCAGATGTTTCTGATGCCTAAAGCCTGCCATTTTTTACCTTCTGACTCCTAAATGATGTGGAACTATAATGGAAAGCCCTTCTTCCTATTTTTGCAATTGATAATATCTGAAGCAATAAGTCCATTTACATAGTACAAATCAATCCTCCATATTGTTCAGTGGTTAGTTGTCAATAGCAAGGAGACCAAACAACCATGGTTCTCCCACGTGACTGTGAGGTAGAAATCCTCTTTCTTGCTCAGGCCTTCAGAGGGAGGATCAACCAGAGTACTAGGTATACCAGTTCTCCCTCTCTCTTCTGAGGTCGCACTCCTTCTGCAAACATCATTTCAGTGGTGTCTCTTCGTTCTTCAATTCTCCACCTTGTTCACATATCTGCATTTTACACTAATCAAAGCACACATGGGTTCCCACATTACCAAAATCTTGTACTGTATTATGCCACAAACACATTCTAAGAGAATGATGATAGTTATAAAAATGAAATCTACCAGAAATTATTCTGCAATAATCAAGACATTCAAGATGCATTGTATTCATAAATTAATGCTTTTTAAAAAATGTCAATTCCTTTGTACAACTAAAGATAATTTTTAAAAAAGACATTCATATCTTAGGGTTCAGGTCCCAGAGATGAGGCTTATTCCCTGAAATCGACTCTTAGTAACTGACTCTTTCGAAAATGCTTGTCTTGAACACTAGAAACTAGAATGGATTTATACCCAATAGTGATATATCTGGTGGTATCAGGACCTCTCTCAAAGGACCTAATTCAGGTTAAAAAATGAAAATAAATAAGACTAAATAAATAATATTAGAGCAAATACTTATCTTAAACAAGTTTTATTACCTAACTGAGTGTTTTACAAAGGTTGCAGTGCTTTCATCATCAAGGATTTCTCTGTAGCTAAGTGAAACAATTTGAGGAAGTCTTAGACTTCAGAAATTCCCCAGCCCTGAACGCCAGACAGGCAGCTGGCCGGGTCTGTAAGACCACAATGATAATGTAAGGGAAAGGAAATCAATCCAGGGAAATAAGAAGGGGGGAAGAGTTAAACTTGTCAAAAGAAGTAATCCATTCAAGCAAAATCATGGTGAATCCCTGCATTTGTAGACTCCCCCCAGAAGAGCCACAGCATTTCACATTCCACTGACATCAGGAAATCTCTGCTCTGCTCTGTGGGCTCCATTTGACATTTAACTGTCTTCCGTAGCTGTAAGTTTGGCAAATCTGCTTCCTAATGACATAGGTTGTTACCCTGTTGTTTTCTTCAGTTCCCAAATTCTACAAAATGTTGGGTTATAATTTCCTTAAACCTACCCTTCATTTCTGCCTCTTACAGAAAATCCCTCTGATGTCGCACTCCCTCTGCAGACATCATTTCAGCCATGCCAGCTCATGCTTAAGTGTGATTTCCTGGCACTCTTCTCCACCTTGTCTACCACACAGCTCATTTCTCCACGATAACAAGCTCCCTGAAGGGCAAGCCAGCTTCCTCCTACTTTTTCTGTCATCTCCACCATAACTGTCCCAAGTAAGTCTAAATAGATATGGACTGATATTGTTTCTGGCTTATGCCCTTGCCACATTTATGGTCTCTGCAGTTTTCAAGTAGTTGAACTATCATAGAATTCATTTTTTCTTCAATAAATGATTTGTTATCATTTTATAATTTAACCATACAGAGATATCCTTTATGGATCATATTACTTAATATGTGCCAGTCTTTTCTCTGGTTTTACAATAAAAATGTGTTTCACAAGTTTCTAGTACCAAAGCATTTGGCAGTGTTTTTTTTAACCTCTTATTCCAGTATTTTCTAGCATTTAGATTTAGTGACATTCCTTTTTCTCAAATCCAGAAAAACAATTCCTGTTAGTTCCTCATGATGGACAACATATAAGCATGGGTTTCATGATATTGAGGGAATTCTAATACATGGGGTGCTATAATCACCCTTGCTGCTTTTTAGATGCCCCCCTCTCCCATCTCTTGAGGGAGAAAGCCTCTTCCGGAGTGGTGGAATCACAATCAGATCTGGGCATCTATGATCACTGCAGGTATATTTTTATTTCAAAAATTTCCAAGGTGCTAATAAAAAAGCATAAACAACTTTGAACTTGATAAAACCATTAACATTGAGATAATAACTAACCATTTTTAAAAGACTCCTAAAATGATCTTATCAAAAATATTTACATTAAAAGCAAGGTGAGGAAAAATGGAGTAGGTGCCAATGTTACAGGGACACTTCCTTGGAAAAGTTGTATGTTTTTCCATCCTGTGGCATGGAAGTATCATTGTCTGGCATGTTAGGATTTTCACAAAGAAAGTCAGGGTATGCATATGTGTATATAACTGTTTGGTTCTTAATCTTGACAAGTATTAAATTAAGATCTGATGATAAACACATGCCTCTTTCATCTGCTTTATTGGTCAAAATGACATTCTTTTACCATCAATAGTAGAGGTTCATAGATTTATGAGTTTGTCTTAGTTTTGATGGTACTTACTTTATAAATAATACATGTTTGCCTCAAAGCAATTACAACTCCAAAACAAAATCTGTGGTTATTTGTTAGAAACACAGAGAACAAGTAGAATTTTGAAAACCAGCAGAAAATAGAGAGAAGAAGAAGCATTGAAGAAATATTCATTCTATAATGAACTATATGAAACTTACCTTGAAATTTTCCTGAGCCTTTCATCACAGGAGGCCTTGGGATAGATGAGACAGGAGCTGTGGATGGCCACATATCTGCCCCCAGCTTCCCTCATGAACATCAGCTCTTGAAAGCTCATTTCTCAATAACTTATCTCTTAATTTTTCACAAGTTATAGCTAATTTAATAAGAATGATAAACTATTCTTTGGCCAGTAACGCAACTGAAAATAACAACCACCATTAGAAGTCAATTGAACAAATTAATGTTTGACTTTCCTAACCCTAAGCAATGAAATATCCTATATCTGAACTACAGCAACTTCACATTGTTTTACATTGTTCTAGTGAATTGTCTATTTTTTTTCTTTAATGCTGGTCTAGGAGCTTAAACTCAAGGCTTGGGCCCTGTGCTTGAAATCTTCTGCTCAAGGCTAGGGCTCTACCACTAGAGTTACAGCTCCACCTCCAACTTTTTGGTGATTACTTGGAGATAAGAGTCTCACAGACTCTTCCTGCCTGGTTGGTTTTGAACCATGATCCTCAGATCTCAGGCCCCTGTGTTGCTAGGATTACATGTGTGAACCCCCGGTGCCAGCTGTGGATTCTCTTCTTCCATGCTCACTCTCCCCAGGCAATCCACTGCTGCTGTGCTCTGTGCTTTTCCTCCCAAGATAAATCCGACAAGGATGTGATAGCTCTTCAGAATACTAGGGAATCTCTTCATGACTTACCTCTGAGATGAGATTTGTTTCTAAAAATGCTTTTTATGTCCTATCCTATCCTCGTTTGTGGTCTTTCCCTTCCTCCTCTTTCCCCCTCAGAAATTTCCTGAAGTATACCAAGACAACTCAGGCCACACTGAGTAGTCTGACGCTGCTGCTGTGCTCCTGTGCTCCGATGTTCACAGTGCCAGCTATTACTCTGTAATTGCCTACTTACTCATCTGTCTTCCAAACCATGCTGTCATTCCTGCACACTGAGAATTTCCTCAGAGTGGATACTGCGTCTTTCACCTATGTGCCTGCACTAGAGATCATGGTGCCTGAATTGTAAAGTGGAGTGAACAGTGCACATACATGAAGGAATGATTGCAGGCATAGCCTGCCTGCATGAATGAATGACTGGAGTTGTGAACAGCCCCCTTTTACACTGCCTAAATGTCTCACCTGGTCTCAGATTTGCCCTCTTCCTTCCTGGCTCCATTGCTCGGGACTTTTCCTGGGCAGCCTGCTCATTCAAGCAGTCATGTCGCATATTGACCTGGTTTAGGCCCCAGGCCCACCAGGTCATTGCAAGTATCGCACGTACTATGTTTTTGTTGCAGGCAGTGGAAACCAAGCACGGTCATAAATGTTGCTGTCTCTGTGCTCTCTGAGCTCTTGATCTTTGCAGTAATACAGTGCAAACCACAGGGCACCGTGCCCAGTTTTGCATCCACCTTCCCTACCACACCGGACTGTCGTAGATGCGTGAGCTTCCCCGTTTGTCTTTGTGCCTTCCAAAGACATTAAACGATGTTATTGAAGCTGCAGAATACCAGCACAAAACACAGAGCAAACCTAGTATTCCGCCTTCAAGTCCACGCCTCTACACATATTTCTTATGAGCTTCCCTGTCCGTTTTCCCAAAGCTCAGGAACCTATGTACAAATGACCAATACCAGCACTCACAGTAAATATGCACATACATTCTGCTTCATATCTTCTCAGGAAGAGTATGGCTCCAAACAGTCGGGAAAGTAGCACCAGTGTAGGTGACAGGTGCTGAGGCCGCTGTGGGGGAGAACCCTCAGTGGCAGGCCCTGTCCACTTCTGTAATCCAGCATCTACAGCTCCTCCTCCTGGTTCAGAGACAAAGCCTGGTGAAGGAAGGTTGACTAAATTGCCTGAATATCCCAACACACAAGGAGAAAGCCTTCTGAACTAACTTTATAGGAAAACCAATTTCAGAGGAGAGACTGCCAGTTAAAGTCATAATGCAGCCTGAGCCTCATCAGCCAGATTGGTCTCCTTTTCCAGGCTATCTCCAGCCTGTCCCACTCCGTGGGCAGCAGCTCCTCCGCTGCCACGCAGAGGGCTTCGGGGGCCGGGGGAGGAAGGGAAGGCTTACTTGAAGTAGGCCAAGCCAGCTTGAAATAGCTGCAGTCTGAGCCGAGGTCTTGGAATCTGAGGCTTTCTGAACTGTAATCCTAGCTCAGACAGTGATCCCTCTCGCGACCCAGGATAAATTACTCAACCTTTTTGCCTTGGCTTCCAGATCCCCTAAATAGGGTAATAATCCTGACCTCAGAAGGCCAGCGTATGAATTAAACATCCGCAAGGCCCCATCTCAAAGTCAGGCAGCCGGTAGCACCCAGCCTGCTGCAGAGTCAGTAACTCTTTCCACTCAAGTTAACAAGAATTTTTGCTGCTCAAGGAGCAGACAGTGGCTCTGGGCTGCAGAGTCAAAAGGAAGGAGCCAGCACAGGGGTGTGAAGACTGGAAACACAAACCCTTCTGCACAACCCACCAGGGTGGAATTCCCAACACCACACAGCACAGATTCATGTCTAGAAAGTGAGGCTGGGGCGGGACTAACCTGCATGTGACATCGTTTCAAGTTTAGATAAATCTGACACAGAGCCACCCTCTAACTCTGGCTGAATATGAGGATGTATTTGTGAACGTGAGGCCAGTATTCCAGGTGTCTCTCTACGAAATGCTTTCTGAAGCCTCCCCTAGGCCCTCACAGCACTCACATGTGCACTGACCCCTGGGGGCGTTGCCTACTTTGGCAAGACGTATTAGTCAACTCTGAGCTTGTCACATATGCATTTGTGTATAGCATACGTATTAAAGAATGTAGAGAGTTGGGGAAAGAGGATTTATTACCCCCCTCAGGAAAGCAATTCAAGTTGTTTTGCTGCAGTGATCATTGATTTGGAAAGATAATCCTGACCTCAGAGTGACCACTCAACTCTCACTCTGATGGTGCCGAATACATATTTAATTAGGAGTGTTGCTCTAATATACGAACTGAAAGAGACTCATTATCTTCCAGCAGACTCGTTTACTCATCAGTACCTTTTCTTAAGAAAGAAACAGAAAGAAAGAAAGAAAGAAAGAAAGAAAGAAAGAAAGAAAGAAAGAAAGAAAGAAAGAAAGAGGAAGAAAAGAAATCTATCTCTATTTTCAAATGTTTCTTATTTGATGTTTCCAAACATATGGCGAGGGAGATAGCTTCCGGCTGACGGATGAGACAGGCTCTATTACCAGACATGTTTCTATTTCTGTGTCATCTGAGGAACGATGGAGAAAAGTGGGAAGTTGGTTTGTTTCACCATCCCAACTTTGTATCTATGATGAATGAGCTGTTGACGTCCCAGAGAAAAATTCCCTTCCGCAAACATTTCAAAGAATCATTTGTGAATCTGAAAAGCAGAAGCTCATTCTGAGTCAATCATTTCAGCTGTTATAGCTAAATTCAACTTCTAGTGTGTTGATTGAGGAGCAGTAAAAAAAAAACTAGGGGGAAAGAACCTGAGAAAAATATGAAATCTTCTCTTCTGTTTGTCTGTCAGACTGGATCTTTCCAGACTAGATGGCATATAAACGATAGGAATTCACTCGCACAAGTCTGGAGTTTCAGAAGGAAACAATCAAGATGGTGGTTAATTCAATGTCTGGTGGGAATTCAGTCCTCACATGTTGAAGGGAGAAGCCTGGTTCCTGGACCCTCCTTCACAAGGCACAAATCCTACTTGTGTAACGAAGTATTTTTATCATATTTCATCTAGCAACTTTCAAATGTCTAAAGGACAGGATTGCCGAAGAGGAGTGAGGCTTTGCTGGGATGTTCTAAAAGATGAAACTATAGTGAATATGAAAGTTAGGCAAATAAAAATTTCTATTACATATAAAGAAGTATAGTCTTTGGGGACTCGTAGATGATCCCAGAGAAAGGCTTTGGATTTTTCAGTCCTTGAGACAACAGCATCAACTCTCATTGAGAGCAACTGCTAGAACTAGACTTACAATTCCCGTATTAATGTTGTTGCGGTGGTGGGGTTTTTTTTATTTTCACTTGGGTTTGGCTATTATCCTTTAGTAAAAACACAGACATATAATTTACCCTTCCTTCCCTTTAGTAACCAGGAGAAAATAACAGCTACTTTTTTTTATAATTTCTATGAGAGCTAAATGAGATCATCTATATTTAACAGCCACACCCCATGCTCAGCACAGGTTAAAACCTCTGGAAATGTTATTTTTATTAACATTATTGTTTGCAACTTTCTGATTATTGCAAGGTAATCTATACTTCACAGATACTACAGAAACTCTTATGCTACTTGGAACTTCAGTTGTAAATGCATATTTTATAACTATAGTAGAGGATGATAAGCTTGACATAGATCCAGTAGCCTGGGTTTTATATCATCTCCTTGCACAAAACCAGAACTTCACTTGCTTGGCCTGTATCACTCCTTAGACACTTAATTTCATAACTTGGAGCCATACTTTTCCTTGCCAGGTGTTTGATTAATGTTGAAAAACATCCATACAAACAACAACATCAATTTTAATGTAATCTCCAGTGTCAAATATTATCACACACACACACACACACACACACACACAAATAAGTGGCACAGGAACACACGGGGACAGTTCTTCGGAACGAAATGTGTATCTCTAAATGCAAGTCCCTCGTGGTTCTGTTGGAATAGGTATAAATTAACCTCTTCCTCATGCGAAGAAATATAGAGAAGACTTCATGCATTCATTGATTTCTAAGTCAGTGAAATACCTTCCAGGCACTCTGTTTTGTGAGTAGAGAGCTGTGGGAATTTGGGAAGGAACAAGATAGGCATTCTTCTATCTGGAGGGCTCTTTGGGGAGCTTTCAGTTTCACAGTGAAAAAAATCCAAGCAGAAATTTATTTGCCGAAGTGGGAGAGGCACAGTGGGTAAAGCGCAGATGGCTGCAGAGGTAGGGAGAGGGAGAATCTGGCCACAAAGGCGGTCTAAAGGGGTTGGCCGGAAAAGTGCATCTAAGCTTAGTGCTTCCAAGGCTACGGAGGAGTTTACAGGTGACAGGAGAGGGAAAGAGAATTCTAGAAGACAAGAACAAGTCAAGAGAGGTGAGGGATAAAAATGGGAAGTCTCCAGAATCTCCCTGGATTCAGAAGGTATGCGCTCTGCTGAGAAACCTCATGAACCAGGGGCTACATGGTAGCACCCCAGAATTATACCCATGAACGGGATATAAAACAGACAGCCAGCTTTGAAGCCCATGGATTACTTAAGATCTATTATGCAAACCAATAAGTCCATGAAAGAGCGTGGCCCACTTGCAACAAGACACAGGAAGATAAATGTGAATTTCTAGATATTGAGATTCTAAAAAAAAAAAACTAATTTTTTCCCTCTCCATCATCTTTTCAGTAATTCAGGGTGCCTAGTAACACTGGGAAAATATGCAGGACTGAGTCAAGAGATACTTCTCTCTCAAAAAATAGTCGTTGAGGATGGTGTCAAATGGACTGGTATTTCCAGGAGAGAAGTGAAAAGGAATGGACTTGCTTTATTATGGGGAAAATGAGTCCTCTGTGCACTCTGGAGGGCATCCCAGACAGAAGCGTGGGAATCTGCCACACTCAGATTTTGCTGACAGATCCAAGCCCATACGCCTCCCTCCAGCAGGCCTCCCCAGGGCTCCCCACTTCTCATTTCCCGCACACGGGCGCGGCCCAAACATACCCGCTCATTTTTTATTTTATTTTTTTGCTTTTGTTTTCAACTCTCCCTGTTTTAAAATGTGCTTGCCTTTGGAAAACAGCCTCCTGTTTCCCAGGTAACTGCCCACACATATTTCAAAGTCATCTCTTTTAAATTTCTCCCATGCCTCCCTTGGTCAGATGTGAGCATCCCACCATTCATTCCTGCTTGTGTTACTTTCACCCTTTCCCCCTGTTATGTCATCTCCTGCTCTTGCCTATGCTGAACCTGACATTGCTTTCTAGCCTGCAACGATCTTTGATATGATAAGCACTCAAGGAATACATATTTTAATACATGACTAAGTGAGAGACGCTAGAGGACAGCCCTCCGAAGCGTGCTCTCTGCAGGTTGACAGGAATCAAGAAGTTCTGCACTTACAAATTGACATGTTTAAATCCAAATGTCTTTGTGCTATGATAAAAAGAAATGAAAAATAAACTTTAAAACACTGAAGATCAAAACATGAAAACGACATAATTTTAAGTGAATGGAATACTGAATGACTCCTTTATAAGGAAGTAAAAGGTGTTTGTGAAGCACAGGGATAATAGTATAAAACACAGGGGCATGCCAGCATTGTAGTAGTAAGTGATTTAGTTCTCCAAACAGAATAGAGAGTTTCACAAGATGAAAGGACAGAGAAACAGCACACATGAGGCTTGAGGAAGAGGAAGAAGTCCCATGTTCTGGGATTCTATTGCAGGTTACAAGAGGGAATAAACAAGTTTCTTTCCTTAACTCATTGTTTCTAATAACTAAATAAATTGGAAAGCAAAGAGGGCCTCATTTTGAAGGGAAGCACGTCATTTCACTGGCTAAGAGGGAGTTGATGCCTTGGAAACAACACATGTGTGTATAGCAAAAATGTGGAATGTCTTTTCTTCTGTTCCAAAATCACATCAAGGAGACATGATTTTCAGTTGTTCTATCTCCTCAAGTTCTTTGGACAATTTCTCCAATTTTTCTTATTTTTGCCACCTACCTAAAATATGTATTACCATAAACTTAGTGGCTGAAAACAGTACCCAGTTCTGAAGTCATGAGTCCAGTACAAATAAACCATCAAAAAGTTTGAAGTTCTTCTGCCAGTGGTGTCCGTATGAACACAGCCTCATTGGTTCAAGAACTGAAAACTCACCTCTTAAATCATGAAATTTTAAAAAGTAATAATAATATAGACCTCTATGACTGCAATACCATACCCACTGACCTGCCTTTTCCCTGTCCCCTGTCCCCTGCCCCTGTTTCCAGCTCTGTGATCACTCTTCTACCCTCCACTCTTTTGAGATCAACAATTTTGATCTATTTTGTTTTCGTGTGTGTGAGTGTGTGTGAGTGTGTGTGTGTGTGTGTGTGTGTGTGCTCGTTTAACTTTCTGGTAGCAAGGCTCCAGGTTAGAGGCTCTCCGGTGATAACCCTGTGAGCATGGTCTAATACCTTCTGATCTTATCTACTTTCACACCCAGCATTATGGCCTTTCATTTCATTGTTCCTCTTCATCACTTGCACAATTCCCTCTTTCAACTGTCCTCTCTAAAATGTCACATGAGTTTATCACAAGGAGACATGGGGGCGACACCGTTCTGTGCTCTGCTTTCTGCTGTTTAATGAAATAGCAGCTTTACAGTACGCACACTGGGGCAATTGCTACATCTGTTATTTGCACAGTGATTTCTGGATTGAGGTGCTAGCAGGGAAGTTTGTCCTTCTTTATCTCAAGGTGTTACATTCCCAGCGTATTCTATAGCTGTTCTTGAGAACTTACTGGATGTGGCAGAGGAGGAAAAACTAGGTCAGTCCAAGGCCACCCAGAAAACTCATCCTGCCCTTGCCATGGTCCTTCCCCTTCCCTCTTCTCTCCTCCTCAAGCCCATCTTCCCGCTCCCTCTTTTGTTCCTTTTCTTTCATTTTTTCTTCTTTTGCCACTACATATCTATCTGCTTTCTTTGCAGAATTAGTGCCATCCTGGCAAACCTTCAACCTCACTGAGGCAATGAGACAAACTTGCATTCTGACAACAGAGTGACAATAACAAAGGGTCTCATTGTTTTCCCCACTATGAGTGAGAATAAGGAAAAACAATTGGGAAATGAAGCTATGCATCCTGCATGCCCAAACTACACATACTATACAAATCATGCACACAAGATTAATGGCCCCAGAAATACTGAAAACTGAGGATTGGAAATTGTAGATTTCATCTTCCTCACATCACAGGTTAGAAATACATCACAATGCTCACACCTGTAATCCGAGCTACTCAGGAGGCTGAGATCTGAGGATCAAGGTTCAAAGCCAGCCTAGACACAAAAGGACCTGAGACTCTTATCTCCAATTAATCACTAGAAAATGGGAAGTGGTAATGTACTGTGTTATCTTTCATCTCTTTTGCTGTCCCTTGGTTATCTCATATTGTTACAGTATTTTACCTTATTATCTGATATATTGCATACATGTTTATGTGGTTTTTTTGAAATAGGATAGGGAAGGGGGAAAAACTAGATGAGGGGTGAGGGTGGGGGGAGGGAAATGGGGACCAAGACATGAGAAAGGGTATCAATGTTTGTGAAGTAATGCACCTTCTATCTGGTGAATATAATGTAACCCTTCTATGAATTACAATAAAAATATATGAAAAAAGGAAAAAAAAACAAAAAAAAGAAAAGAAAATGGGAAGTGGGGCTTGAGCTGAAGAGCTCAGGGACAGTACCCAGGCCAAGTTCAAGCCCCATGACCTACAAAAAGATGACACTGAAAACTAAAAGCATGTGGATATACCATCTCCAGTCACATTTTTTTTACTGTAAGTTAGCATAATGTCAGGACTCTAAAATGGTTATATACCATCACTATAATGGATGCTATTTGTATCTGGAGTCTTATACATGGAAAGATAAGCCCAGAAATTAACTTTATTGCACTCCTAATCACCTAAGTAAATAAACATACTATATAAAGGTTTTATCCAATCAAGAGATACAGGAAGCAAGTACAACTAATATGCTTAAAATACCCGTGTAAGTCTGATATATGCTTATGTACCTTAATAAGTCCCAAGGAGTTTCATTAAAGCAATCACCACATGCCATTTGTGTCTCTTGATTAGTCTGCTTCTCTATGCAATACGAAAACAAATGCTTCCGATAGATAATGAGAATCCAGTAAGGTGCTCAGGTGTGACTGCAGCCAGGTCAGTTGATACAATATGCTTCAACATGGCACAGGCTACCTTTACATTTATCAAATGTAAATTTTCAAGAGTACACTAAGAGGCTAACCCAAACCAGATATCTTAGTTCCCAGTATACTTCTTCAAATGTTGAGAAGATATATTTGCACATGAAATTCAGCTACAACCCATCATTTCTTAAGACACCAATGTCGAGGCCTATGCCAACTGGCACAGAAATGACGACTAGAATCTTTCTTTTTCCCTGACTTAGAACCCAATGATGCTGCTAAACTATTTATTTAAATCTTAATATCATCCAAGCCATTACAAGGCGGTTGCAACAAGATCATAAAAATCAAGGTGCTCTAAATCCCTGTAGGGATAACTCAATTAGGGCCCTTTCCCAGGCAAGAAAACCACTGGAACCCTGACAAAATGTGAATAGGTTCTTCCCCCTTCCTTCCCTAACAAGAAAAATACAACGCTTTCTGAGTCCAAGGCCTTGTAGGAGCAGGTCCTGTGGTTCAACGCTGCTGAGAATACCCCAGAAAGCCCCACATTGTTTTGCAGCTCCAGGAACAGCCCTGTATTTTCTATCTGGAAGGAAAACAGATGAGCGCATGCACACGTATGCACACAGGCAAGATGATTAGAGGCTGAATTTGTGCACCCAGGACCTCGGATTTATCTGAGCAAACACATTGAGTTATCCAGCCTCTTTCAGGTGTAGGTCACAGAGAAATGGCCTTGATTTGCCAAGCGACAAGCATGTCCACAGGTATACAGTCTGTCATTACTTTCGTGGGGACAAAGGTGCCCTCCAGTATTCAGGGATTTTTTTTTTACTCCTCTCAATGCTTTCTTATATCAGTTTCTTCACCATCGTACTTCCAAAATATATGACCATAATAAGACTACCATCTAGATTGGTTAGGGCGTTTGTTCATTAAAAAGCCAACTCATGGCTAAATGAAGAGTCAAAGATCATTAGAGGTGACAGAGCATGGAATTTTTGAAATGAGTGCCTCCCATAAGGCCTCAAATATCACCTTGGCCATTTATGACTCTCTTGGTGTGTATTTTATACACCATTTATTTAAAACAGCTTTGAGAGAAGGTCATTCGGGTATTTGGATGTGGGTTAACATCCAAAATGAGCCATGGTTTATTATTCTTCTTATTGTCCACTTACTAAGGATAGTATAGTAGATGGTCGAAGTCGATGGCCTCATTCAAAAAGTGCAAAAGCTGCACTTTTGCTGTAATGCTATCAGAATGAATGACTCGGTATTTAAGGCTCTAGCCCTTTAGGAAGGAGAGGGGATTTTGTGTGCACAGCACCCCTGCACCAAATCCTTCTCATTCTTGAACATAATATTCTAACTCAGGCACAGAAGAGCTGCAGCAAAAGGACATTAGTGTCGGCACCAATGTTCTGTTTAAATGAATTGGATCTAGGAGACAATCTTATCAGGCTTGTTTTAGTATAAGTGGCAGCTTTATGTGGAAGCAGCAGAGGAGGTACTGAAGGATACCGTGACGCATCATAAACCTGCAGGAATTTTACAAGCCCAGATAGATGTTGAGATAATGAGAACAGATTCACTTGTCAAAGGCTCTGATGTCAACACCCCAGTTTTCCATGGTTTTCAAAAAGTCTTCTCCATGAAATGTTCCTTTTTTTTATTAACACATTCACGACATAATAGCACTCAACAGAATCTTAGTCCACAGAAAGGTGTGTAAATTAATACAAAAAATGAAACATCTACCTCTGCTTGTCAGGCATGCCTGTGTGTAAAGGAGGGTTACTTTACTGATGGTTTTCTTCATGTTAACTTTTGCAAACTCATGTCAAATTTGCTCTCGTTATTCTGTAACTAATTGAAGGGTTATACACAGAAAAGCTAAAAGAAATTCACTGGAGACTCTGAGCCATCTTTTTATGAAAATTCTCCACAGATGGGAAATTTAGTAACCAAAGGGCAAAAGGATGGAGCGCCAGCATGAAAACATCTTTGAGCTGAACTAAGAAGAATCAAATGGTTAAGGCTGAAAATGCAAAAAGGTTAATAGCGGGATGCCCCCAGAGGACAGTTTAAATTTGTTCATGTTCAATGGATTTATTAACCTAGGAAAAGAACGGGTTGTGAATGTGACAGGGTGCTGACGTGACAAAAGCGTTCCAATTCAGGGTGGTGTGAGCTTCCAGAGACCTTCTAATCCTTTGCCATGATACCCTCCCAGCCCCAGGGTGAAGCTGAGTATGCCTTCAATAGTAAATGCAGTGCTACTGATTGCCAAACAAGGACCAAAGGAAGCACTCCGGATTCTGAAATGCAAGTAGAGTGGAGGAGAAAGGGAGACAAATAAGCAAGTTAGAAAAAAATAAAGGTCAACGATTGGCTGCCCACTGATAAACATAATCCCTGGGCTTGGAAGAAACTAATCTATTCAGTAAGAATTTGCTGTCAAAAGAGTTAGAAGTTCAAATGGCTGAAATGGACATTGTAGAAGAACTATGAGGAGTTTGTTGGCATTTGATAAGCAAACTTAGTGGAAATTCATTTAAAAATGGAAAGGATTTTGAGCAGCAGGTCCTGTTACTTCTCCCAGGACCACTGCTCCAGCACCTTCTGCTAATAGAGCTGGAAGAGAAATGACTCAGTTCCCCTGGAAGACTGCTGTTCAGCTTCAGGGACTTGTTAGTTCTTCTCTGGGGCTTCCAAGAGAGGCCTGAGAGCCCAGCAGGGAGGCAGAGTGAAAAGAGGAATTAACAAGATTTCTAAAGTATTGCTGCCGCCCTTGCTTTTTCCCTGGGAATTGGTTAATTTCGCTCTGTAACTCCATTCAAATCAGCTCAAGTTGGAAGAAAGCTCCAATTAAACAGAGAGAAGTTAGACAAAGCAAGTGGGTAGGAGACTGAAGGAAGGAGCAGAATGTGAATCAGTGACCTCAATCCAAGGCTCCCCCTTTAAAAAATACTCAAGCATTAAGTATTTATTTAAAAACTAATCTAGCCAGTGTCTATTATTGTTAGTTTTCTTAGTAATGGCCATTCTGACTGGGTTGAGGTGGAATCTCAATGTTGTTTTGTATGTATTTCCTGTGTGGCCAGATGTTGAACACTCCTTTCTGTGTCTGTTGTTGGGTTTGTGAAAGTTTAATTTTTTAAGTTTTCTACATATTCTGGATATTAGAACATTGTCTAATATGCAGCTGGCAAAAGATAAAATCTTTTCCCCTTGTACCATTTGTAAAGAAATGGAAACAATTATGCTTCAGGCCCAAAGATACAATGGACATATATTTTCTCTTACATGTGAAGTTGGGTTTAACTTACAAACTCATAAGAAAACACACTGAATGGTATGCCAGTGTATACACATATGTAAACAGGAGATTCAAGGGAGTTCTCAATTAGTATAATTCCTCAGAAAGCCAAAATCAATGTTTAGCCAAACAAAATACCAGAAAAAAAGGGGAAGGGGTAGAGGGTAGAAGGGATGGGAGAAGAGGGGAGAATGAGTCAAGAACCCAGTATGTATATCCACAAGACTAAGAAGTGTGAAGGAAGTGGTGTGTAGAGGAGGATCCGTGAAAATGGTCAAAGGGGTGACAGTGATCAGGAGATACAGAAATGATATCCCTAAACTCCTCTGTGCAGCTACTTAAAGATAATAAAAACAAATCTAGGCAGGACATACATAAAGCGTCCATTTTACTTCATTTTATCCTCCCTCAGAATCTGTGTAGAACTTATGGAATTTAAGGACTTTGCGTTATGAGGCTCACAAGATTACAGGTTATTTATTCATGTCTGATACGTCTAACATATGAACGTCTGTACCCATTCCAGGGTTACAAAGTTGAAAATGGGAAATAAGCATGCAGAAGGCACTTTAAAGTACTGTCACCTGAATTATAACAAAAGGCAAAATTATAAAGGGATTAGACTAAGAGACTAGATTATAAGTGGCTGGAAGGGAAGAGACAATGAGAGACTAAATACATGAAAGTGACTTTTAGGACCTGAGGTGCTACATTTTTAAAGGTATTATGAAGGGAATACATCTATCTATCTATCATCTATCTATCTATGTATATCTATATATAGAGATATATATTTAATGCATATCAACAGATAATAGATAAATTCTCACTAAAGATCTAGAATATCAGTAAAAGAAATGCACAAGTAAGTACAATGACGTATCAGAGTCATAATTTTGTTTATCTTATTTGTAGAACCCTGCTATTCTAGGCTCTCTTTCACAGAATGAATGAAACTGTGTCTTATATAAAAGCATAAGATGTAAGGGCTAGTCTTTTACCTGCTACATTGAAAGCAAATTGTTGTTTCAAAATCCTATACAAAATCTGAGTTTATCATTTACCCAGGTGGATTGCACATCTGGGGACATAATGAACTCAGTTCATTCTCTATCACTTGAGCCATGGCTGTCACCCCTTTTGCACTAGTTGTTTTTGAGGTGGGAACTTGCATCGTTTGCCCAGGCTGGCTTGGGCTATGGTATGGGTACCTGCATGTCCCCAGTTTGCTGGGGATGATGGCATTTACCTGTGAACCCGGCAGTGGTCAGGATGGAAGCTCACAAACGTCTCTGACCACTGCCTCCCAAGTAGCTAGCATTAGATATTTATCTGCCACTCAAGGCCTTCAACTTTTGCTTCTAAACAGTACAAAGTAACAAGGACCAGATTTTTCTTTTTTACCTTCTTGGTTGCAACAACTGAGAACCCAGACGGAGAAAATACATATACACATACATATACATTATACATATAGATAGATAGATAGATAGATAGATAGATAGATAAGTAGATAAATAGATAAATAGATAGATAGATATGCTGTATCAGATATCCCATCAGTTCTAAATGCTTTGGGCCTCAGACAGCAAAGAACAGCGAGCTCTGAGTGGTATGGAAGACAGTGCATGTGGACCGTCCATCAATCCCTCAGGCCTCTCCAGGACTGACAGGAACCAAAAGGGTTCCCATCATCTTGAGTATCTTGTCTGGCCAAGATTGAATTCTAAATTAAATTCAAAATCAACCACGGAAAGATCCCTGGAAAATCCCCAAATATTTGGAAACAAGAGAATCTTCTACTAAATAAACCATGAGTCAAAGAAGAAATGCAAAGTTGCGTGGCAAGACTTCTAAACACTGCAGGTAGCTGCACCCTCGGGTCTCTGGCCTCTCAGATGTGTGCTCTTGGTCCTGGCTGGCCAGGGAGGGAAGGGCCTTGGTAGAGAAGCGAGCTCTCCCAGCGCTCCTTGGCAGCTTCCCCTCATGCCATGCTTCTGCCCTGCAGAAGGGCCACAGGCCCAGGCCAGGAGGCCCTGCAACCAGGGTGTAAGACCTCTGACAGTTAACACAGAATGGATCTTCCTCGTTCAAGCTAATTTTCTCAGCTCTGTTGTCACAGGGGCAGAATGTTGGGTTAGCATGAACTAAGTGAAAATACCCTAACTCATGCCAGCCTCGGGCTGCCTGGGCCTCGGCCGCCAGCCCTCGAGGAGAAGCTCACCCTTCAGAGAATCCCACTCCCAGGGTCTCTCCCAGCTCTCTGGACGGCGGGTGCCCTGCTCATCACATTTGAGGTGAGAAGAAAACATTGCCTCCTCCCCAACGTCCCGCACAGGCTCATATGTCCATCTCTGTGCTGCGTCTGTCATGAGAAACTCAGTTGACACTGACACTGAAGTCACACCGTGGTGGCATTTATGCTGAGCAGCACGGGTTAAGCACACTTCTGTGAAAATGGAAGCCTCGCTAACGTATCTTCAGTCGGAGATGTCACCTTTGTGAACTACAGAAGCGGCACTGCCCACATTCTTTTTCTGTGTCTCCCGCAGGGGGCCAGCTCATCTTTATTGCCAAATCACATGGTGTTATTGGCTCATAAATATGTAGCGTGATCTTGAGTGATGAACCCAGAGGCCCAGTAACTGAAACGACTAAATCATGCAGAAGACTAAAATTAGCCTGTGGCCTAAAGATGGCTGTTGTTAAATAAGTCATAAATTCAGTTGATTTTGTAGGTTTCACCTAATTGGCTTATAGGTAAAATGTAGTCAAAAACAAATTGGTCAAAGAACATTAAAAAAATGCCTGAACTCAGGGCCTGAGCACTGTCCTTGGGTTTTCTCAAGACTAGTGCTCTACCACTTGAGCCACAGCAACCATTCTGGGGATGTGGTACTGAGGAATCAAACCCAAGGCTTTGTGCATGCTAGGCAGGCGTTCTACCACTACACCATACTCCTGGGCCATAACATATAGTTTTAAACACATATGTAGGCCAGGAGCAATGGCTTATATTATAGTTCCAATTATTCAGAAAGCTAAGAAGGGCAGATTACTTAGCTCGGCAGTTTGAGACTAGCCTGGGTAAGAGGCTAAGAGCCTCAAACAAACAACAAAACAAACAAAGCAAAAATATTTACACTGTATTGGAAAATAATTTATGTAGGTGTCCAACCTTCAACCAAGAGAGCATAATTCTCTACTCCCTGAGTATGTGGGGACATCCTTCTAAAGAGTACAGTGTGGAGGGAGGGAGGCAGAGTAACTTCACAATGAGGAAACCAGACAAACACCACACCAACCAGATGATCAAGGTCAAAGTGGTCAGGGAGAAGTAATGTTGACGGAGAGTCCCATGGTGGACATAATGAAATGACACTTTCCCCCAAGATTCCTCCACCAAATACCAAACTCCAGGCATTCTTGGGGAAAAAAGGGGGGGAGGCCTAAAGGGAAGGCAGAATCTGAAAGGATAGGAATAATTAACATTCAATAATTATTTTAGGTAATATTGACTACATGTAAAATAATAAAAGCTAAAGGGAGAAAAGTAGAACTACTTTTTTTTTGTACTGGTGCTTGGTTACAGGGCTTTGAACTTGTCTGACCTGCCTGCTCAGCAGGGCTCTACTTCTTGAGACACATTGTTTACTTCTGTTTCATTTTGTTTTGTTCCTGGTTGTTGGGAGGCAGAGTCACCAGGATTTTTCCGTCAGGTGGATTTGAAACCCTGGTCCTCAAAATCTCGGCCTCCTGAGTAGACAGGATTGATTTCAGGCGTCTGCTCCTGGCTCTGCAAGCACCACCGGGGCACAGGATACTCAAGATTCCAAACTCATAGCATGCAATCTGCCCACCACACAGCTCACCACCCCATAATTCCCTTCTCAGGGGCCAAGAGCTGTCCAACTCAACATGAGAAAGAGATGGATACTTCATCCTTTATGCATTACACTAGATAGTGCCTTTTGTATTCTTCTGTCAATATATACTCGGTTGATATTTATAATTCTATATGTCTAAACTACAACACTGAGTCAGCTACCCACTTCGAGCCTTTGAATGAGTTCCCAGCCCTGTACACTCCTCCTCTGCCCCGCCCCTCCAGGTACACTCGCTTGATTTGAACCAATTCCCAATGGCATGCTGTACCACTCCCATCCCTGCATGGGGTCGACGAGCATGTCAATGCGGTGTCCATGACTTCCTGAACCCCGTGCTTGGAATCATACATCCTGTGTGAGGAAATCCACTGCCTCATCCTCCCACTTCTCTGCTCACGGGCTCCATTACCTCATGGAGTCTCTTACCAGTGTGTTCTGCACAGTTCCCTCTTTGTGGATTTCCATTATTCAAGCTTGAACTCCAGCGCCATTATTCTAATGTCCTGTATCTCTTAATGGGCTTTTAGACCATACTTGTTATTTGAGGCAGAAACACCCCCAAGAGATCTGGGGTGCAGTTTTGAAGAAGGAAGAGAACAAGGGGGTGTTGGGGAAGGAGGTAGACGCCACTCCTGTCTGCCCACATTCACCTTTTCTGGATATCCTTCCTGTCCCCTTCTCATCTCCCTTCCACGACGGGGAGGTTTCTCTCTCCCAGCGACGGTCAAGGTGAAGCAGGCCCAGCAGGGCATGGACACAACAAGGGTTACGGCCTCCTCAGTGACCCAGCAGAGATATCTACCTTTCTAAATCACACCACACAAACAGAAGAAGCTCTTGAAAAACATCCCTGAATTAAAGAACTGGAAGAATCTCCTTTCCTCCTTCCCTGGGTCTTGCTATGTTTGACTTGTGCATTTGGTTGATAGACACATGTACGTTCTTTTTCCTTTTCTTGGTTCTGTTTTCTTTCCCTGCTTCTCACAGTGGCCGGGGATGGGCGAGGGCGTCACACATGTTAAGCAGAAGGTGAACCACTGTGATACTCAACCACACACTCAACAATGCGTTTTTTGAAAGCCAATATAGATGCTCATCGATTCTATTCTCTCTCCGTCTGTTCTGTACCAGTGTTGGCTGCACATGTGTTTAGTCTCCCTCTCATAGGTGACTCCTTTCAGGAGGAAATCATTACATACATAGAGCTCAATTACATATTTATGGACTAAATCCAGTTTCTGGTTTTACAGTAAGTAAACAACACGCTGGGATCTAAGGGACTTTTCCAATGTCTTGCATTTGGTCAGTGAAAAACACCAAATGAGTCATTAGCATCTTAGACATCAACTGGAAAAACACTTGTTGCCTAAAATTAATCTTTCAACAATACTATACCATATCAGCACCCACCTAACTGTTCCAGCACGTTGAAAGAATGGCCTGCAAGGGAAGATGGACGGAATGGGAGGACTTGCCTAGGGCGAGAACAGAAAGCTACAAATTCCAGACACCTAACGCACAGCACGGGCCTACTGCTGGAGTGCTGCCTGGCTTACTTAGAACTGGCGAAGAGAGATCTCAACACCGACACATCAACCAAGCAGAGAAACACACGCATTGATGTGGTTGTGGTCATCACTACTTAATGTATATCAACTGACGTTTTGTTCTTTGCTGTTGAACTGGCATTCCTTTGCTATTCTGGATCTTAACTTCTTCTTCTTCTTTTTTTGCCAGTCATGGGCTTGAGCTCAGGGCCTGAGCACTGTCCTTGGGCTTTCTCAAGGCTAGAGCTCTATCACTTGAGCCTCAGCACCACTTCTGGCTTTTTTCTATGTATGTGGTACCGAGGAATCGAACCCGGGTCTTCGTGCATACTAGGCAAGCACTTTAACCACTAGGCCAAACTCCCGGCCCCTCTTAACTTCTTCTTAGCTGTAGAGTATGCAAACATGTTCTCCAACTATGATGATTTTTTTTTTCCTGTGCAGAAGTCCTTTAGTTTGATGTAGATTTATTGTCTACTTTTTCCTTTTTTTTTGTTTTTGATTTGTTTCCTGAACATTTGGGGGTTTGTCTAAAAAAATAAACCTGATAATCCTGAAACCACTTTCTTATATTTTATTCCAGGAGTTTCATAGGTTTAGGTCTTATACGTAAACCTTTGAAAAATGTTGAGTTTATTTGGAGCTGACAAAAGATGATTTCCTTCTTCGTGTATATCCTCGAGTTTTCCTGCAGCATACGTGGAGAAGGCTGTCCTGTCTCCAGTGTGAGTTGTTTAGCTACTTTCGTGAGAGCAGTTCGAGACTGCTTTGGTGTGAACAACTTAAGTTAGGATCACTTTTCCTTGCATGTCTAGCTCCTAGTATTCTGTTCTCTAATCTTTGGTTCCCCGGAGATAATGGCTAAAACACACAAGTCAGCAGGTATCCTGCAGTGAAAATAACTGATTTTCATAATTTGCGCCCTTTTACTGATTGGAGGCATGAGCCTTGTAAACTCCTGGAGTCCAAGCAAAGTCCACTCTGTCCACATCACTGTGGAGGACAGAGGTGAAGCCCAGCACCAGAGTCAGGCTCTGAGAACCCTGGGTGGACTGCGTAGGCAGCTGGACTGAGCCCTGGATGGGCTGTGTTAGTAGCTGGACTGAGAGGCTTCCCTAGTCTTCAAGGACAAAGAGAGGAACACCCCCAGGAAAAGAGAAGATGACCCAGTTCAATAAACCTCCCCACGTAGTCTAGCCTACTTAGCTGTTCTTATTTGATCTCTTCTCATTTTGTTTGAGTTGGCATGTCATGATAGCACCAAGCTTGTTGCTTCAATGCTAACACAAAAACTCCACAGGGATAAGAGGAGAGGCTCTGAGTTTAGATATATCAAGTTTTCAGAGAGTCAAAAGGAGCTTAAATATGTAAATGGCAATATTAGAACAGTGAAGCAATGAGTAACTACTTAACTCTCACTCTAAAATGGTTACTAATAATTACAATAATAGCAATTAACTTCATTTCAATCCTCCTTCCTTTCCTCCCAGGCTTTCATTTTAATTGCACGTAGGTATTTTCTTTCTAAGGCCAAATAATAGGAAACATAGTTGAGATTCTTCCTTCACCCTCTCCCTCAGTATACTTTAGTTAGCATTTTCCTTCTGTAACCAGAAGGCATATTAGCTTCTTAACCATCTTGCTCCTGAGTTTATCACACGAACTTCCTGTTCTCTTTGAGTAAATCTGGATACAGAAATTATTTCTTCTTTAAGTGCTCTGAGGATTTTTCTCTCCATTCTTCTCTCCTCTCTCCTTCTTTCTCTCTGTACTCCTCTCTCTCTCTCTCTCTCTCTCTCTCTCTCTCTCTCTCTCTCTCTCTCTCTCACTCTCTCTCCCCTCATACATATACACACACACATACACCATACACACACTAATGCATATATACATACAAACTGTACAGATTTTTTTCATATTTGCATAAGAAAGTGGAAAAACACCTTAGCATTTACACCTTACGCCAAACAACATGAAGAGCTAGCCTTGCTTCTAACTCCCCTCTTCTGCCTATCCTTCATGACAGGCTTTCAGGAATCCCCCCCCTCCAATTTTTGAATTTTTCCTTGTTTATTGCAATACAATACCAGTAGTCTGGGTCTTTTTCTATTGTCTCCCAGATTTTCATCCATAGACTCTCCTCCTTTCTTTTTTATATGGACTAATCCACTTACTCCAGAGTCTGTTGAATGTTTTGCATATCAAAGGACATCTGAGGGGTTCCACAAACAAAGGGAAAGCACCTGTCAAGCCTCCTACCTTTCCAGAGCAGTTTACCACCACTTTCCCTCACTGGAATGAGCTACCTTACCCCAGCCCTTTCTTTTCTCAGGCAATTTCATGAAGCAATGGCAGGTATCTTTTCAGTAATACTTGGGGTTGAATCCACAGCCTGAAATATGCTCAGCAAGGCTCTACCATTTGCCTCCACCCCAGCCCTAAATGTTCTCAGGATTGTTCCTCTGCCTTGATCCCTGACATTGAATGCACAGTCTGGGTATTGTGTTCATCCACAGCCACAGTATTCACAAGCAACCATGACACTAACAGGACGAAACAGTGTAGCAAACATGGTGGACAGGCACCAATGCCGGTGTCCTTCTCCCACCAACTTCCTACAGGGCGATGGCAACCCATTCGGCCCCAGGCTCTCCGGACTGCATTCCACAAGGCTACTTTTATTTCCAACCATACATCTACAAACTTGTTCGGCCACATGATCCGGTTGATTATACCTTGTGTTTATAAAGCACTTTGTCAAGGAACTGAGACTTGTCTAGGATCCAACCCCCCCAGCCCCTCCTCCCTAACCCATAAAGGAATTCCTCCATAATCCACCAAAGGAACGATTATACTCATAAATGAAGACATCCTGAGAGCTCAACACTTCCTCGAGGTTGGCTCTGAGTACAGAGTCCTGGCATGCTGGGCCTGTGCCAGACTCCGGGAGTGACAGAATTGGGAGCTGGCAGGCCGTTTGGGGTCCTGGAGTGCCTATAGAACACGAAGATGAATGCCCCGTTCACTTAGAGAAGCCCCTCAGCCCCTGAGGCCCGCCTGACACCCGCAGAACACAGCTTCTGTTCCCATGTGCTCTCCACACTCCAGCCTTGCGCCCCTGTTCTGTCAGTGCACAGGGATGAGCGGGAAGGGTCTGCCCTCTGCTCATCAGAGCCCAGTGAGCGCCTCGCTGCTGTCTTTTCTACAAGGTTTACAGTCTCAAAGATTCGGCATTATCACCCAGAAACTTCTACAGGGGAAGAACCAGGTATCTATCAGGTTACAAGTACCCAGGATCTTCCTCAGAGTGTGTGTGTGTGTGTGTGTGTGTGTGTGTGTGTGTGTGTGTGTGTGTGTGTGTGTGTGTGTGTGTGTGTGAGAGAGAGAGGGAGGGAGGGAAGGAGGGGGAGGGAGGGATTGTAATACTTCACTGTAGAGCCTTCATATCAACTCGGAAAGGAACAAACTGACTCTGAACAAAACCATCTCTTCCAAAGTGTTGCTGAGTGCAGAAGAACTGTCCTTGTGTGACGCCATGGTGACATGGTGACAGCTGCATGGGACACCTACGACTGTTCCATCCATTTAAATCAATGTTTTGCAGAATAAACACATGTGAAACTTCGGTTAAGAACGTTCACGTGCATTCCCTAAGGGCTGGGGCTGCAGCTAAGGGGCCTAATTTTAGCCCAGCCACGCTGCTCTGATGATGCAAAAATGAGAGACTGATGTGGTCATGTGTGTTCATTCATTGTGCAAACAGAGGACACAGTCACCCAGGTTTCTGCACTGTGGAGATTTAAAAAGAGTGAGTAGGGGCCCTGCCTGAGAGATGCGCAGCACAGAGCCACCTTCCCCAGTGTTTGTATTGGTTCAGGCTCCCAGAGGCCTCCAGTCTGCCTGCAGCGTCAATGCCCATCGCCTTCAGAGATCCCTCCTGTCAACGTGCAGATGGGAGGCAGAATGGCGTGCTTTTTCCCAATGAAATCGGAATGCTTAGATGAGTGCATTAGAACACCCTGAACCAGCCCTGGGGGCCCTGATGGAGTGTCTCTTCTTTAGACAAACGCGGTAGGTACAAACACTCTGTCTCCCCGAAATGCATTGGACCCGAGGCTCAGGTCATGGCAGGGCAAAGCACTGCTGTCTTTTTCTCCCTTCCTGGCCCAGTTCCTAATGATGCTTTGTTAATCTATCTCCAGTTCCCGCAAGGGGTTCATTTCTTTTTTTCTCTGCTACATTTTGGGCTCACAACTGTGTGGCTTTGGGGTTGGTTGGGATACTTTTTTTCGTTTTTTAAGCTTTGTCTACAGGCAATCTATCTGATCAAAGAATAATATCCTGACATCATCCTTTATCATGTCTCAGTCAGACTTGGGCTGCGGGTGGAATCCTGTAGTTATTTTGTTTAACATTAAAAATGATTTCATTTGCCTGCCAGAAGCTGGTCTTACTGATTGTGTTGCTGCTTAGAAGCCTGGAGAATCATGGCTCTTGCCTAACTTTCAGTAGGAGAGATGGCAGATAATCCTAATTAAGAAAGAAACATGGACAGGGAGAAGATGACAGTACGGGACAGGAAAGCAACAGCGCTGCTCTAGTCATTAGTTCCACAATCCAAAAGAGACAGGAGAATTGTCAAGGCAGTGGGAATTGTTTTCTGGAGCAGAGGCATGGAGGGACTCACTGAGAGATCTCCCACTTTTTTCTTTAGTTCAATTGAGAAGTTTAGTTTAATCTAGTGCCAAAAAAATACTCAATAGAAACTCAATAGACAGTATCACAAATTCTGAAGGATAGAAATCATTTTCTTTTGTATTCGCTATGGTGGGATTCCACCTATCTGCAGATGTTATTTCCCTAGTTATCCTTTCTCTTGCTGACTTTTGGCTGTCAGTTAAAATCCCCGGTCCAAGGACTTTGCATTGATATAGCACACGAGATATGGTGTGTTGCCATAAAGATGACCTGCTCTGTCAACTCGGGCATCTGACAGTGTTCCAAATGGTTGAGCACATATTAATAACAGCCCTTGGTAATGGCAGTGCATGTCATTCTGGAATGCAATGTGAATGTTAAATATGAACCCAGAGAAAACTCGAGATTCTCAACAGGCCAGAACGTGTTTTTATACGCGGTTCCCCGAACAGACGATTAGCTATTCCCTACCTGCGCATTAGAATGAACAAGAAAAAGAGCTCTGTCTTCAGAATTCAGCTGAAAGGCAAGGCAGAAGCACCAGACCAACCTAATGATCTAAACACGTGAAGAAACAACATGGCTGCTGAGAACTTCACACTCACCAACTCAACAACCCACCAAAGTAGCAACTGCGGAGAGAAATCCTCATCAAAGAAATACCGAACACCAAGAATCTTTCACTTTGAGCCACAATACCACTTCCAGTTTTGAACGGTTAATAGCAGAGAAGAGTCTCAGGTCCTTTTGTGCCCAGGCTGGCTTTGAACCTCGCTCCTCAGCTCTCAGCCTCCTGAGTAGCTAGGATGACAGGTGTGAGCCACCAGTGTCTGGTTTGTCACATTTATTTTTGATCCCCCTTACTTCCTTATTATTCACCCTCAAAAAAAACCCCATATAAGCTACTCTACAATCTATTTATTGACAGACAAAAACTACTGTGAAGAAATTTGGAAATATTCTGACATTATCCTCAAATGCCCTACAAACTTCACCAACATAATTTGGTGAAATGTGTTTCCTGGTATACATCCTGAAGTCTCTGGAGTTTTCTATGTTCTCATGGGAGGTAGAACTGGCTCACATCAGTGTTCCTCTCTGATTTCCAGCATCCTTTGCAGCTTGTGGGCCATCTTTGATTTTATTCTCATGAGACCTACTTCAAACTCCTGCCCTTCAGAACTGTAAGGTATTTTTTGATCTGCATTGTTCTGAACAACTGGGATTGTGGGCATTCATTATGGCAGTCCTAAGAGAAATGCACTCTTTCCTCATTCCCTTCCTAGGAGGTCCCTGCTCTCAGATTCACCTACATTCCTAATCTAATGCTTTATAGTGTTCTTAACTCACTATGTGCAATTTATTTAGGTAGTATTTATAAGCTAGTTGCAATATGCCTACTGCTGTGTAATTATCACTGTAGTGAGTTAAACCACAAGATATATTCTCTGGGAGCAGAAAAGCCCAAAGCCCATCAAATAGTGCCAATACAAACATGAATAAAAAGAATGCTTTGTGGTAGGGTCTCTCATTCTCTCTCTGCCTCTGTGTGTGTGTCTCTCTCCCTCTCTTTCTCTTTCTCTGTCTCTTTCACTTTCCTAATTATCATTCAACTAAAGTATTCCTCTAGTAATAAATAATTTAGTTATAAAATTTAGGCAGCTTTCTGTCACAAGATATAATATTTATTTTGCTGTTGAATTAATTGTTTGGAAAATGCCATGTAAATGTTAGCTCTTCTCCTTTACTTATTTATAATAAGTACATAACCTCAAATTTAATTCCATGAATAGAAAACACTGTGAAATAGAAGTGGTCATGATAGATATGCAACAATGATTTTATCCGTAACCTACATCTAATATTCAGAATTTGAAAATGCTGAATAGCTTGGCCCCATATACATGAAACATCCATGTGAATTTTGGATGGTAGACTTAAAAAGAAATGAAACCACTATAACTTTTACATAAATTTAAAGTAGGGGAAGAGGAAGTGAGATTTCTCAAATTATGTCTTTGGGGCATAGACATATTTATTACATATGTACATTACACATGTACATATTTATTTACACATATTTATTACATATGTACATGTGAATGTACATATGTAATAAATATTAGGCATGGTAATTACATATTTACACATGTAATATTTATATTATAAATATTTACATATTTATTTCAGATCCAAAATATATGTCCAAATATAGACAAAGCAGAGGCTAATTATGTTTTAAGAATTAAACAGCCTGACACTGGACTTATAGGTTTGTATCATGGTCCATTCCCCGGAAAGAAGAGCCATAACTTGAGACTGCTTTACAGTTCCTCTACCACCATTAAATATTCCAATATGTGGACAGAAAAATGCAATGTCATCTCCAAAGGCAACAACTATAGCCTACTCTTTGTGGGGTTTGGAATATTGTGCTCATCCATAAAATGGCAGCAAGCCAGGTAGGCAAGGGTGCAAGAAGTGGGCCCATGAGTTATCATTACTTATGACATGGCCTCCCAGGACCAAAGTGCTGAGGTGAGTCGAGAAGGAATGCGTGCGCTTTGTAAGGAAAAGAAATGGAACTTCTTTCTAGGCACAAAGCAAACTAGAGACACACTTGTCTCTATTTTTACTCTAGGCCATGGCATTAAGGCACTATATGAAAACGATAGTAAAGTCGGTAATTTGATTAAGGCAGAAACATCATAGCTACATTCTGGACAGAATAATAAATATTTGGAAAATCTGAATTTTGTTTTTAGTTCTTAGAATTAAGGCATATGACATAAATCTCCAAATGCCAGGCAAGTAGTCTCTCTGCCAACTCTGTGCTGTGAACCTACATTGAGTCTCTCCAGAGGATGCAGGCAGAATCTGTACCGGCTGTGTCACTGAAGATCTAATGCGAACAACTCTATGCCAAGTTGTCTGCAGCTACCAGAGTCGTGATACTTTTCATTCAGAAACAACATGGGCAGTTCTAGATTACCACTGGACTCTTCTAACACAAATGCTCAAACGTATTTAACAATAGAAACAAGTGCAAGGATATGGAATTTTGCCTTTCTCAACAATGTGATTTTTTAAATGAACTTTCAGATACCATAACCAAAATGCCTCTGTGCCTAGGTACACAACGAGTCCCGAGCAAGAATATGATCATTCCAATGTGATATCCCAAAGGATATCAGCTTTCTGTTTACACTGCCTACCCCTTGCAAACGCTGAAACCATGGTGTATTCACAAGTTGTATCGTTATGCAGCTATGCACATACCCATGGAGACATAAGTGCAGTGCCAGATACTGGAACAGTTCTGTGAAAGAAGCTCTGTAGAAACCATGCAGCCTCTTTCAACTTCATTGATTCGAGAAGAGTTGGCCTGCCCTGAGTTTTCCTGGGTGACTTGACACCATGCACCATCAAGAGTGTTTGATTTCTGCCCTTTAGTAACGAAGAGTTGCAGAGCCATGCACCTGGCTGTGGGACCTCCCCTGCACGCGCCTGTCTCTGGACTCAGTGACAACAACCTCAGTGGATAGCGTTGGTATCCACTGTCCCCACCTCCTTCTACCCTTCGCTTACCAGAGCAAAGGCCTGAGCAGGACCCAGGAGGACTGGAAATCGGTCTTTCTGTCTGTCATTTGAAGATCACTGCAGCTACTGCAGGATGAAGGGGACTTTATTTTGCCTAAATGAACATGCCTGAGCCACGTTTAGAGTCCATGACAGAGCGCTCCGCTCCACAGAATCCTCATTCCAGGTCAGTCTTCATCTAGAAGAACAGCGGCCTTAGCCACTTCTCAGCAGCAGGGACCAAACCAGCTGGAGAATACCACAAAGGGGGAGGTTTGGGCTCATGGTTTCGGAGGCCAGTGCCGTGACTGAGGCTGGCGGGGGGAGGTGTGATACAGGGCCTTATGATGAAGCAGAAGTGGAATGGAGCAGTGCCAGCGAGGGGTTAAACCAAGAGCACTCCAGGACACGTTCCAGAGGTGTACTCACTCACAACAGACCCTCCGGCCCCTCCCTACCCTTAACCACAGGCCCCCAAGACACACACAGGCTACACACACGGGCTACACACACGCGCTCTGTCAGTGGATTCGCCCATTCTCCAGACCAGCACTGAGGATCTACCCAGCCTCCTGGACCTAACGTGTGCTCTGTGACTCTAGACATCTCCAGCTCCAGTCCCCATCTACCTTCCAGAGTGGAGTTTGGCCTATGGCCATGAAGAACCAGAAGAGTGAGCCAGGAGGTAGCGTGGTTCCCATTTTGCTTCCCACGGTTTCAGCATCACTATCCGATGAGGTCACCAACTGTGCATCTGGCATAATAAATAACAAAACGAAGGAAGGAAGTCCCCATTTTTACATGGGTGAATCTAACATGGCACTTGGCAGGCAGAAAGCGCTGAGAAGGGCTTATCATTCGATTTTTTTAAATGTCCCATAAGTACTCAGTGTCTATGTCATCCTTACTATGAACATTTCCTAGTGCTAGAAATGTTGAGTAATGGAGTGTAAAGCCAGTATTTATGTTAACATCACACAGAGTGCCACCAGACGAATCATAGTATATCTTTATTCTGCATATTTTATTTTCCTTTTAAACAGATGTGAGTGAAAACCATAAAGACCAACACACATTAGGGCCTTCAGAACACAAGAAAATCTCCGTTCGCCTGAGCTCACTTGCCATAGTGTGAGAGCACCACAAAACACTGGAAACTTTCATGAGTCTCAATCTAAGGCATGTTCACACGGGCACTCAATAAACGTTAAGGAGCTGACACTTAAGTGACTGGCACTCAGTGGAAATGAATGTGGAATTAATGATGAAAATAAATTTCTGAGCAATTCAGAGAAGCACCTGTACAATTAAACACTTGACAGCTGCCGTGGCCGCAGGTCGCATTTCCTCAGCTCTACTGGGCAGGCCCCGAAGCAACGCGATGGGCAGGAGTGTGATTTGCCTCTCACAGGACATTTGTCTTCATCTTTTCATTTTCTTTCAGGTTTAATAAAGGAGAGGCATCAGAATCCAGGTGTGATCTCAGCTGCTTGGGAAAGTGAGTCAAGGGATCACAGTTCAAACCCCATCTGGGGCATAAAAGCTCAGGGAATTCCATCTCAACCAATGGCTGGGCACAGAGGTTTTCATCCTAACAAAACGGGGATGCACCAGTCAAGGCCCACAGCCCAGGCTGGCCCGGACACAGAGCAAGGCCCGCCCTCAAACCCACACACGTAGGGGTTAAAGCTGTGGCTCACGTGGCAGAGTGCTTGCCAAGGATGCCGCGGCCCTGAGTTCAAAAACGGGTATCATTTATTTTCAAGGAAAGGAAAGCACCACGAAGCTGCTAGATCTCATTTTTTGTCATCAATTCACTTTCCTCTACCCAGATTCCCTTCTCCTCTTCTTCCTGTCCATCCATGAGGAGCTGGGAATATAAGGAGGAGGAAAAGTCAGGAGAAGAGGGGTCTGTGCTTCCTGCCTCCCTCAGCCAGCAGCTCAGGATGCTGTCAAGGCCGACCTGAGCCCCGTTCTAACCCTCTCTACCTGAGCTGGCATCTCTCTCCTGTCATCGCCATGGAACTGCCTACGCTCTTAGTCAAGGTGAAAACTGGAAACGTTCATCATAAAACAGCCTGCCGTGGCCCTGATTCGTGGTCAAGGCTTGAGTTCCACCATGTGAATCCCAGTTCTACTTCCAGCTTTTTGGTGATTAGTTGAAGGTAAGAGTCTCATGGAGAGAGAGACATAGGCAGAGAGCAGAGAGGCCTAGGAGCCTGGTATCCCCTCAAACACATTCCCCTAATGTTCACCTAAGCCTTATCAACCCCCAAACGTGCCCCCGTCCGAGGACTAAGCCTTCCATATCCTGCTAGGCCTTTGGGGCACATTCCAGATTTAAGCCTATAGCCCCAATCCTCAGCAGAGCATGAGAGGTTTGAGGATGTCACCCACCCTGCCCTCAATAAAAGGTCTGTGCATTTGCCCCAGAGGGCTGCTGTGAAAACAGCAGGAATTTCTCCCGTTCACCCCACAGAGACATCTTATCCACCGGTATGAAGATGTAATCAAGCTGAACAGCAGTCACAGATGAGTAGGCATTTGAGGACATGAAAGATAACTAAAATGGGGAGGGGGGTGAACTCTGGGCAAGAGCTTTCCCAAAACCATGCTTAATATTCTCAGAAAGAGAAAATATTACACTCTTGAAACGAGGACAGAAATTTTACCTACAAAAATCCTTGTAAAATAAACATCAAAAGCAGATTAAGGGGCTGGGAGTTTGGCCTAGTGGTTAAAGTGCTTGCCTAGCATGCATGAAGACCCGGGTTCGATTCCTCGGTACCACATACATAGAAAAAAGCCAGAAGTGGTGCTGAGGCTCAAGTGGTAGAGCTCTAGCCTTGAGAAAATCCAAGGACAGTGCTCAGGCCCTGAGCTCAAGCCCAGGACTGGCAAAAAAAAAAAAAAAGCAGATTAATGGTATAAAATGTTTATATTCAATTAGAACATCCGAAATTAAAACAACTTCTACAAAACAGAACACCAAGGACAAATACATGGAAAATGAGAAAACAAAATGACCCACACCCAGGCACAGGTTGCTGAAGTTTCAGAAGATCATAGACTTTTAATGTCTTAAGTCTCCCAGTAGTAACAAAAGTATAAAAGTAACAAATGTGTAAAAGTAAGCTGAGATTAAAAAGAAAAGTCATCACTAGATGCATCACTAGATACTAGAAAGTAATGAAGTAGTCTCTGCATTTCTGAGGAAAATCAGTTTCTAACGGTATTTTTATATCCATCTAATACCGGAACTTGAAAAACAGCATGCACACATATATCTTCTTAAGGTATTGCTTTCCAGGTACTGAAGTAAGATACTTGGGGCCATTCTTCAAGGGAATAAAGAGAATAAAGAGAAAACCATGAAATCTAAGGAGAAATTTGCCAGTAATAAAAATGGAAGTTAAGCAGAGTGCCAATGGCTCACAGTTCAAATCCAGACCAGGCAGAAAAGTCCATGAATTTCTTATCTCCAATAAATCACCCCAGAAGAGTCGGAGTAGGAACCCTAGCCTTAAGCAGAAGATGCTCAGGGACGTCTCCCCGCATTCAAGCTCCAGGACTGGTACACACTCAAAAAAGGAAGTCAGTATTTCTAAGATAACATTATATGTCTTTGAATACTATGTAGTACTATGTCATCCTGAACAGAGTCCTGGAGAGTATTTATTCCAAATTGGTTCAGTAAGCCAATGATTATTAATTTCCCAACATGCTTATTAAAAAGAGAAAGATCAGAACGCAAAAAGCCAAGCAACCAGTACCTTCAACAACAAGAGCTGGATAGGAAAGGAGACGCGATAATCCTCATGATTCATATTGCTTAGCCATGCATAATCCTCTATAGTCATAAATACGTGATTCAACAAAAAAATGGTTAACATCGGTTAACACAAAAAGAACAGGAGAAAGGAAACTACCCATTTTCCAGATCAAACTCAAAAAGACATTTCTAAAATTTAAAAATCAAAATAAATAGCTCATATTTGTTTGGTGCATAAAGTAAGTATATGGATATTAGGACAAACAAAAGAGTTGAAAGCTCTTATATCAGATAGACATGAGAATTCTACTTTAAAAGAAGGTATTTCATCAGAAATCAGACTTTTGTACCACATTAATCTGATATAAGTAAAAAGGAAATCTCTAATAGAGACTGGAGTGGATATATGAACAGATAAATAAGATAAACTGTAATTTCCTGCAAGTTGAATGTCTTGCTTCTACACAGCTTTCAGAGCATAGATGAATCTTTTCACAGTTTAGCTTAGATCATGTTTTCCCTTTACTAGCTAAACTAATTTAGCATTCAAGGTCTACACAACTTGTTTTCCAACTGTACTTCTTTTTCTTAATCACCAGACACAGAATCTGCTGGGTGTCTTGTGGAAGCAGTGAGGATGTGGTAATGAAGACAACAGACAGACAGACGGACAGACAGAGCCCTCAAGGCACCTACATGCCACCCTTCCTGCTAACACTGTCTTTTTTTTTCAGGTCTTTGTTCAAATACTTCCTCTCCTCCTATTTATAGCAAACTCTGATCACTTCTCAAAGGAGAGCATAGACACTCTCTTTGTTCAAGGTCCCAGAGTAAATGTTCTTTTTTTTCTTATCTAAATATACATTAAACTTTAGCCACCTCATGGCTTTTATGTACTTACTTCTTTCTCCTGTAAGTAGCAGTGCACAAACATGTTATCTTTCCAAGTAGAACCTGAATTCTTTAAGATCAGGATATTTGACAGATTTTTATTTTTATATTCTCTCTACTATCACTGCTGTTAGTCTATACTCAAAGTAATTATCCAGATGAGCCAGATGGAAATTTTCATCTATAATCATTGGAATATTACATTAAAAGTAGCTACTATCCTAGGAAACTGACTTTTTATTTTACTTTTTAAATAAATAGCCATGATACATAATGTTTTATTAAAGAATAGCTTTAGATTTATAGAAAAATCACAAACCAAGTTCCATGTACCTCACTCCCAGTTTCCCTAGTATTCACTTTGGTAATATTTTGTCACAATTAATGAACAGTAATGATATATTATTATTAACTCAAGTTCATACTTCATGTTAGTCCATACTTAATGCTCTGTTTTCTGTTCTGGGACTTCTTCTAAAATACCTCAGAATATTTAATGACCAGCTGTCCTTAGATTCCTATTGACTGTGACAATTTCTAAGATTTTTTTTTCTTTTTGATGAGTGAAATCAGTTCTCCTCAGTTTTAAACGTAGAAGTTTAAAAACAAGATAACGAATCTTCTCTCTGTTTGATGGGTCACAAGGCCAGTACAGATGTTCTGTTTGGTTTGGGTTTGTTTTTCTGAGAGTTCAAGGGGACCATCTGTTTCTTTGCCTTTTCTGGCTCCTTTTCTTGGTTCATAACCAAGTAAGTTTCAAAAAAAATACTACACAAAGTAGTATTCCTCAGGTATTTTGTAGAATATTCTTCAACTGACATCGAGTCTGCCTTTTTAGAGTTTAAACTGTAGTTGTGACTTTGGGGGGCGAGGGAGGAGGAGGACCCCAGGGATGCAGTAACACTGCTTCCCCGTGGACTCCATTTGATGCCTCGGCTTGGGTCACACCGCTGAGAGCCTCGAGTGACCCTCTGAGCTGCTGCTTGGGAGAGGTGGGGAGACCTCGCTGAGGTACACCCAGGCCCTTGGGCCAGGGACCTGTGAATACGGCAGAGAAATGAAGACTGCAGGGGGAATGGAGTTTCCTCTCATGAGATCTTTAGATGGGAGGTTTACTCTGAGTTACTTGTGTGGGCCTCATAAAATCAAGAGGCAAAAGAGATGTTGAGAAAATGGGAAGGAAGAGGCTGTTACCATATGACCTGAGGAAACTGAGCTGCTATTGGCAGCATTGGAGGGAAAGAAAGATCTGGAGACAAGGAAGATGAGAGCCTCTAGCAGGTGAAAAGCCAGACAGCATCGTTCTGTGCCAAGCTCCAGAGTCCCGAGCCTCGCCAGCCTTCCTCCCTCCCTCGTGACGCCCTGAGGGCCGCAGCTGGAATCTATCCCTATAGCTATGGGATAATAAAGCTTTGCTTTTCATCATTACTAAGTTTATGATCATTTTTTATAGCATCAGCGTCAGTGCATCATTTTATTTGGTAGCTACTCTTCGTACCTCCCTGGAAGGAAGAATTAGCCACCGTGCACACTTAACCTCTTAAGCCACACTTCCTGGGGCTGGGACATCTATGGAAACTATTTAGAATTCTTCTGCAGGGGAGATTTCTCCACAGCTCCTGATCTATTTATTCGATCGTTTGTTTCTCTCAGTATGGACCCTACAGATATTCATTGAATATGTAGGAGTATTATGCAGCAGGAATTCATTTATAATTTTGTCCTAACTTTTCAATATCAGTCATTCCCAGGTCTTCCTTTGCTTTCTGTGTCCCTTTGATGTCCCCCTGCGCTCATTGTGCTTGCTTTTGATTCTGTTTCTCCCTCTTGTCTGAATAGTTCCTTGTTTTCCAGCACTGTAATACTGCTCATACTTTTAAAGTCTGCTATGAAGCAAGCCAGGCCCCCGTAGCAGCTTCCTGTCATGGGGGTGGTGCTTTCTCCATGCAGGGTCAGTGACACATAGGCTGCAGGCTTCAGGCCCCTCAGGAGTCATCTGCCAAGCAGAGGAGGGGACTGGGCCATGTGGTTTTTCCTGTGGTATCTCCTTTCCTGGGGATGCCACATCTTCCTGAAAAGCCTAGCCACCTTACAGCCCTGGCCTGACTGCTACCCAAAAGACCAACACGACTGCCCTCTGCAAAGGAGTAGTAAGATGGACACAAGAAAGCAGGTAAAAGAGAAAAAAGACAGCATGTGACCGACAGATGACCAGTGCTTTGCTTTGTGTTAAATATGAAATGAGCTTGAATGACATACACAAAGAGGATGGACTGACTGACTGATAGAACATTTGAAAACAAAATTCTAACGTTCTCGGGCAGCAGAAGAGACAAAAGCACACTTTCATATTACAATGAATATATGTATGTACATATATATATATATATATAGTTTAAAGCCTTAAACAGAAAGTTATGTTTTTCAAGGTTTCACCATATATATCCCAACATTGATTCTCGAAACTCAAATTTGGAAGGTGAATTTTCCAGTCTGGCTTTGTTTCAGATGTGTCAACTTACAGAAGCTATAGAATTCAATACTTTAACAAAACATCATTCCAGGCGGGGCTTTGAATTTGCCTTGCAGATATAATGCAGGCCTCGAATCAGTAGCTGGTCCAGGGAGGATTCCTGTATCATCTGGGCGGGTCTGATACAACTGGTTGAAAGAGCCCAAAAGCAGGGCTAAAGTTTCCCTAAGACAGGAAATTCTGTCTGTGGATATCCACAGGTCGGAGTCTGCTCATGAGCTTCCTGGCATTCTTATCTGCTTCATGGATCCAGACTTGCTTCACCAGCTCCCACTGTGGTATACGCCATCCGCACTGCCCTTGCCTTCTGTCCTCTTTTCCTCCCTGACAATGTAGCCATCTACTCATCCTTCCATCCCTTCATCCACCCATCCACCATCTATCCATCATCTGTAGACCCAGCCTGTCTCCCTGATTGATACTGTGAAAGATGAACTTAGCATTAAAATAACGTTCTTTCCTTCTCCTAATATTTCTATCATTCCTGTTCTCGAAAAGCTGAATCAACTCTTGTATAAAGAATGAACCTTCTGGCTGTTCTCCATTCCCTGTCTGAGGCAGTTTATCTGTGTCACAATCTGTATCAGCAAGTGTCTTGTGAGTTTGGCTAAATTAGGGGAAATTCTGAAGCAAGACTGAGATGGAGAAAGCAGGACGAAGAGGAAAAGGGCGAGGAGATACATTCATAGGAAGAAAAGTGAGTTGTGTTGCCGGTGGTGGGTCGTTAGGGAGCCTGCGGGTTTCTTGACACGCGCCAGGCCTCCAAAGCTGACTCCAAACCCCTCGCGTCTCTCAACAGGGAACGGGCAGATTTCATCATTCTAAACGCTACACTTCTTCCTTAGTTGCAATGCTATTCCCTCTCTTTTCCTTTAAGACACTTCTCCAGTCCCACTTGCTACGTAAAGAATAATTCATGAAAATATTTCTTTTCATCTCAGGTGAAATCCTCAGACAAACCTTTTTTGGCACCTTACTCTTAGGGTTTTGAGTCAAGCAGAGGACTGGCCATCAGAATACTCCCTATCTCGACTTCCCCATTGTTCACCCTCTGCTCAGAATTAGTAAACTCCAGTGTCAGTAGTTCTGTATGGCATTGTCTTGGGTTAAGATGCACCGAGAAGTGTGCTTGTTCTAACCTAATGCTTCACCAATGAGGGCTTTCCAGAGAGCATTCTGTAGCTGATCATTTAGTCAAGTCAGTCAGCCAGTAAACAAACAGGTTGATGATTGCCTGCCATTATGCTGGAAGTGGAAAGGTATTAAAGAAGATCAATAAAACACTTTTCTAGTAACTGATAATAATATGAAGAAATTCTTCTTCAGACACAACCTGAATACTTGGTGCTTCATTTGGCAGTTCATCCGTCATGTCTTGCAATCTCTCTTTGGTGGAAATGAAGAACAGATATGTCTTTTGAAATGATACACAGAAGCTTGCAAAGAAACTCGTTTGAATTTCAGTTTGGACCCTGAGACCAAAGAACAACACTTTGTGAAGCTCCATTGTCAAATACCCTGCAGTGGAGAATGAATGAATGAAGTTAAATAGAAAGAGCCTGTGCACAGAATCCACAGAGAACTGGGCAAGCACATTAGTAGTGACCCCCTCAGGGTCACGGGAGTTGTCTGTTGTTGTTTGTGTTATCTCTATTTTACATTACAAGGAGCATGCATTATTCATAGACTGCTAATAAAATGAGAAAAGGTTTCTTGTTCTTTGAAATGACCTTTTAGATCTTAGAGGTAATAGAATTTCTGCAACTGTCTGCAAAGTCTTATTACCATGAACTAAGTAGAATGGAGAATAAGATAAAAGCCTGGGAGTTGAAACCATGAAAACTAAGCCAACACAGGACATACATGGTGAAGCATGCAGTCAAAAGTTCAGTACATAAACTCTCCATTAGCTTGAGGCATTTATAAACAACTCCTCTGGGCTCTCTAAGTACATAGACACCACTGCATCTGGTGACTGTAGGACACACAGGACACACACAACATGTGTGTATATATATATATATATATAATCTTATATATATATATACATTTACTAATAGTATTTTACTTTAAAACATCATTGATCTGAAGCTACCTCCACAATTGCAAATTGGTGGGGGACACTTTTGGAGTAATTTATAGGAGGAACTGAGATGCTTATCTTTGAAATAAAATGAAATCATACTTATACTTCCTACCTGGGGAAATTTTTAATGTTGAATCACCCCACAGACAGAGATGACAAAAACATAGAGAAATATTTAAGGATTTCATTTCTTTTCCTGATAACCACAAGGCTCATTGTGTGTTTTGGGAGGGGAAATGGAATCTGATTTAGGGGCAGCTACCTCAGTGTGCGCTTTAAGCAGCTTCAGCATCAGAAATGATTCTCCCAGCCCTTCTCAGTGGTGCTGACCCACTGCCAAACGCCCCACAAATGGTGGCAGACTTTCATTTAAAGCCACTGCTTCTCCATCATCACCAAGCACGATGACACATAGTATGAGGCCAACTTCCTTAATGTTCTAAGGAAGTTTAATTTACAAAAGGCCAACTACATCGGTGAGAGAGATCATCTTCAATTTACCACATTCTTCTATTTATTTCTTCTATCCTGCGTTGCTTTGAATAGTAAACCGTATCCTCTCTTTCCTTGGCCTCCTTTGAGAAAAGCTCACGTTGGACTTTTGTTTTTAAGAAAGCTCAAGAGAGCAACAGGAACTCACTTCTAGAGCCCACCAGCCTCGGATGTGATCCTCACTCCCAAGCAGACGGGCAGTGAGCAAGAAAGAGTCCTTTGTGAACTGACCGGGGGTTTCCACATCCAGCCAAAAGGAATGAGCTCAGTTAATCATTCCGCAAAACTCCTGGGTGAAGTGAGGCAAAGGCTAGCTACCTAGATTGAATTACTATTTAGAGCAAAGGTTGCCTGCTACCTCTGAAGATCAGTGGGAGTTATATTTTATGGCTTCCGGTTTGCTCATTAAGTTGGATCCGAATGAGTCTCAAGCAGGTAGATGGCAAAGCCCTCTGGAAGGGACCCTGCATCTGGATTTTGCTCATTCTTCTGTGGCAACTGCCATAAATTCCCAGAGATAAGATGCAGAGTGGAATGAGGAAGACAAAAGACAATCTGCTGTGTTGTTGACAGGATACCAGGATGAAGGACTCGGCTATCCATCAATGTTTCTGGATAACTGGGAACAGGAAGCAAGAGAATAATGCTGATAAAACAGATCAGTAATGCAAGGTAGCTCCGAATTAACCACCGTCTCCTTAAATGACCCAAAAGGAAAACTGTGGGATAGGCGATGATTTTAATACAAGATATAGTTAATATTGCCAATTTTGTCCCCTCTTTCCAGGACTCAAAAACCATTTCCAAGAGTTATATGAAAGTTCCTTTGTCTTTCTGTTCAAAATCACAAATTCCTTTTAAAATCACACATTTCCATCCAGATGTGGGTTCTTCTGTGAGCCAGTGAAGACCTACCATAATCTGCCCATTTGCCTGTTGAACTTCTAGTCTCATGACTGGAATATCTTTTCCTTTCATTTTTTTTACTTCCCATCATATCAAGATCTTTAGGCAATATGAAGTACAGTTACCTACTCACATGTTCAACGCCTGCTCTGCAGAGGGAAAACAAATGCGAAGTCTTACTGTATTTAGGCACAAGAAATTGACTTCAATGATTAGCGTAAAAGTTGGGATTCTGCCAATCTTCCACTGGCAAAAATGTGCTGACAGCTGGGATTTTCAAAACAATCACTGAGTCATTCATATTTTTTATATTTTTTATTGTAATTAATAAAAGGGTTACATGATATTTGCCAGATAGAAGGTGCATTAATTCACATACATGGATACCCTTTCACATGTCTTGGTACCCGTTACCCTCCCCCCCACCACACCCCCCCATCTTGTTTTCCCCTCTTCCCTATCAAATTTCAAATAAGCAAATACAAATAAAGTCATTCATATTTTAAATGGTCAAATGATCCTTCAAAAGATTGGATAAGCGGAGGGTTAAATACATTGGACCCCTGGGTTTATGGGTTCTCCAGACCCTGGGGTTTCCTTCTCCCTTCAAGTCTCTAGACACAGCTTCTATAAGACCTGTTCCTCCAGTGTAGAAGTTTTCAGGGCCTGAGCTATGAGGAGTCTGTGACGGTGGAAATGTGTTTATGCACAGAAAAGATTTTCATTGGCCGCCATCCTCCCTCTCTTCCTCACCCCACAGAAATGACAGGAACTACAGGCAACTGAATGTGGGCAAATAAATAAAGGATTTGTTGTTCACAGTGGGTTGAGGGCAGTGGTAAGGGTGGAGATAAAGGCTGTGGCAGGAGAAGAGATGAAGTGGCCAGGGTCATGAAGAACTAAGCATGGTTTGGTTTTGTTTATAGGAAAACAGAATATGTTTATTTAAAAGGAAAAGGAAAAAATCCTGGAAAGAAAAATACTGCGAGCGGCCCCAAAGAAAGGAGTTCCATGATGCCATCTTCCCCTCTCGAGATAGTTTTAGAAGGTGGGACTCAACAGGCTAAAAGTCACCTCCTCTTCTTGTCAGTAGAGAAAAGAACATAAAGAGAACTTAACATGTGTTTCCTGCTCGTTCCATTCTCTTAGCTGTCCACTGAATGGAGACCAACTTCCTCCCACGCTCTCCAGGCAACTCAGCTCAGACTCAGCTTGGGCACAAATAGACAGAACACCTGCATCTCTTCATGCTTTCTCTGAGCAGCTAAGGAGCCTTCTGAGAGCCGCTGTTTACTTTGCCTGAAAGCCCTGACCCAAACTGGCCCTCAGTCATCTTCAGCTAGCTGAGGGCTTTCTCCTGCTTGAAACTCCAGTGCCAGTCGGAAGGTCATTTTCTCAGAGAATCTTCATCCACTGGGCCCCTCCCAGGTCTGTCACCTCCCTGCAGCGTGCTCAGCCAGGACAACACACATTTTTCACAGTATTTATGGCATCAATAATTAAATAACTATTTTCTCTAAATTAAAGCCTGCCTCCACAGCCAACATTCAATTATATGATCCAAGGTGTTGATGTTGTTCAGATTATGTTGGTGAACTGTGAATTATTTAATGCAGTGTGGACAGCCATTTGGGGGTTCTCTGTGATAGTCTCTTAAGGCGAAGACATAAATCATACTTCTATTTGCCACTTACATTTACTCCAGAAGAAAGGCTCTTCCTCAAATAGCCAATAAACATAAGAAACCAAGGCTGACATGAGAATGGGATACCGAGGAAGGACCTTCAGTCTCTAGGGGACACAGCAATCTCGCTTTCAAAGCAGATCTCACCCTACAGATCCAGTCCTTCCCTCCGAAATCAAGGATTTGTCTCTACCCCAGTTCAAACATCCCCCTCCTTGCTAGAGAGCTCAGAGTTCATTAGCGCCACAGAGGCAGGCAGGTTTACAACGCCATCATTACATCTGCTAATAAATGAACTGGTGCTAGGAATGGGATGCACTAAAATCTCTGTTCATCTCCAATGCACTGTAAAATACCGCAGTCAAGGTGCTGAGTTTGTAGCACTTCAGATATGATAAAGCCTAAAGCTCTCAATGCCAACTGAGAATTAAGTGGGGAGCCATCTATTTAACCCAAATATTTGGAGGACTAACAGCCCCTGGCACACGGCTCATAAAACCAGATCAAGAGAAAGGTCGCAGTTTCACTCAGCAATTGACCCCTGGAGGACTCAAGTCTGTTTCCGCCTTCAAGAGACTCAGCCGAGGCCTTTGGGGATCCCCACCACACCTTCCCCAGGCAAGGTGCTGGAGACCAATTCCTCGCTTCAGTCTCTGTAGGCTTTAATCCATCATGGGACAGAAATTTAATGTGCATTTAGTAGATTGTTATGGCTTTAGGTTCTATGGAAAAATGAAATATAAAATGAAGCAGCCTCAATTTAAAAACTAGTTCGCAGCCGAAGTCTAACTTGTACAGATAGATGGGAACAAAACTAGCAGACAACTAGCCTAGTGCCGTGGCTCAAGCCTGCGATCCTGGCTACAGAGGCAGGAGGTTGGCAGTTCAAGGCAAGCCCGGGCAGAGGAATTTTTGAGATTCTATTTCAGTCAATGGCCTATTAGCCCAGTTATGGGAGCCACAAGCGACCAGGTGTGGGAACACAGGTCTGCCAGCAAGAGTGTCTCAGGGAAGCACAAGTAGGGGATTAACACAAGACCCTGACTCAAAATAGCCAATGTCAAAAAGGGACTAGAGGCGTGGCTCAAAAGGCAAAGTGCCTTCCCACCAAGTACAAGTACAAAGAAAGCCAGCACCACTAAACCCAAAGAATCTTTCCTCAGAAACCATAATGGGTGAAGACTGACCCATACATGTAGCTTAAGAGAGATGCTGATGAGGAGCGGAGGAGACAAGACTGGGGACAGGGCAGGCAGCCACCAGACAGATTTCAAATACCGGAATGTGAAAATCCGTCTGCATTGACAGGGACGAGGGAGCAGCGTGTTCTCAATAAACGACATAACGAAAGGTACAGTGTAAAGAAGCTACAGATCAGAGAATGGATAGATGCACGGGTTAGGACGACAGGTTATGAGCGTAGATCTGAAATGAGGGAAGCTCCCATTCGTTTATAGACACTGAGAATCAATAGCATAAAGAACGGGAATCACACTGAGAAACAAGAAGCTGTGCACATCAGTGAGTAGTTATGGTTTGGAAAGCTAAATAGTGACACGTCACACCCCAAAACATTTGATAGTGAAAGAAAATCTGAGACCAGGCTGTCTGAAATGGGGAGCTGAGCCGCTCACTTCAATGAAAGAACAATTTTTAAAGAATTAAGTGCGATTTTCCAGAGGATTGTGATTTTCCACTTGTCTTGATGTCACAAATTTATCAGGCTATAAAGATGTGAGAAAAATTTTGGTCATTATTGTCAGGAACTTTTAATAATGAATTTGCATCTAAACCTTGAGATGCATTCATTAAAAAGAAAAATTCATTGAAGTGCCCATTATCTCTGAATGAAGACTGGATTTGATGAAATTTCCATACAACTCACAATTGCCTGCATACCCAAATGGGTTTTGCTGTGGTATTATGCCTCAGAAAATAAATTATTATTTATGCCCATAATAATGTACAGCTACATAATAAGTTTCTCAGAGGATTTAAAACTAGTTTTTGCTTATTGTACAGCACCTTTCATTTGTGAAAAGTCAGAAAATGATACCTTTTTTGTTCCAAGTGAAAAAAATAATTGCCAGAAAGGCACCGGCTATCAAAGCAAAAGTGAATTGAATGTGCCCATGACTCAGAGAATATGCATGAATCAACAACTCCTGCGATGTGCAATCTTTCATTTAGCAGCAGATACTTTTACAAAAACTCCTAGCTACTTGGACAAACAGGGAGCAGTATCTGAATCTATATCCTTACAGAGCGACCCAAAGAACAGGATATGGGAGAAGTAACTCATCCCCAAATCTAATTGAGTAGGTAAGATTTCAAAATAAGAAATAACTTGAGACTCTGATCACAGAATATAATGACTTGTTTGGGGAAAACAGTAGCTAAATTACAAGCTAAGAAATAAAAAGAGCTCTGTTTTATTCCCTCTCTGCAGCCAACTTGAAGCTAGTTATTTATCCTACCTGTAAAACACAATAAAACTGCACAGGACAAGCCTCTCCCAGAAGGAGGGAAGAGGATTAATCTCCTGTAGGTGTCTGGAGTTTCACAAATGTTGTTGTGATATACAAATTGCAGTGCCTTCATTTTGCTTTTATAACACATTCATGGTTCTTACACACTGGAGGGTAGCTCTGGCTGCCCAAAAAAGTACATCAGCCTGCACTCTGCATCCTTCTTCCGTATCTTCTGGGGATTCTCTGCAGACCAGCTGAAAATACTGCTCAGCGATTGTGCCTTAAATCATACAAGTTCTCAATTTACTCTTCTAATGCAAAAATTAACCTTGTAGGTGCAAAATTACGCTATTATTTTATAATTATGGCTGTATGTATGAGATATTTCAAGAACAACTGACCTTCCAAACATGGGTTATTTAATTATTTTGTATCTAGAAAGGAAAAACGTCATTAAATAAGTATCACAGTAGAAACAGAACTGGCTTCTAACACCATTGTTCATGGCATATTAATTAAATTCCATATTCAGGCTGAACTGAGAGCTTAAAAATCTCAGCCAAGTGCATGCCAGTGACTATTAGTTGTTTATCGTATCAGAGTCTCAGTGCAACAGTGCTATAAATAAGCTTATCTATATATTTTTAACCTGTATATTTTTGTTTTATCTCCTGCTGGGCTATAAGCTACTCTGGGACAGAGAAATTTAGTTTTTAAATTCATGTTTTAATCATCGCTCCTGGAAAGATACATTGCACAGGGAAAGCAATAAATATTTGCTGTATGATCAAACAATATGTGAGCTGAAATGAATTATATAGATTTCTGTACAGTAGATTGTGTTGTCAAGTAAGTACAATTTTGTCTGTATTTTAGGCAACTTTTAATGCTTTGCTATATTCTCATTTATATGGTTTTTAAACAATTACAAATATCAAGCCAAAGATTCTTTCTTATGGGATTATTTCTACTTGTCTTCTCTTTTTACAGTCCTTTCCTAAGGACACTAGCATATTTCCAGCATCCAGTGTCCCACAACCTATACTCATGCACTATATATTTGTGCCGAAGTCCTGGGTCTTGAATTCAGGGCCTTTCATTCTCACTGGGCATTTTTACTCAAGGTTGGCACTCTACCACTTGAACCAAACTCCACTTCTGGCTTTTGCTGGTGAATTGGAGATGAGTTTCACGGACTTTTCTGCTTGGGCTGGCGTTTAGCCACAGCCCTCAGCTCTCAGCCTCCTGCCAGGGGGATAACTACAGGCGAGAGCCACCAGGGCCCAGCTCCTTATGTAACGTTTATCAAGAAATTCAGTCTTCTCAAATTACATAGAACCAAAATTACAACAAAACAGAGGAAGACAGAGGAACCACCCTTTCTTACGCCCTAATTTCAAATATTCATTTTGATAAGAAATACTTTGATATTCAAATATGCGTGAATATCTAAGTAAATTAAAATGAAACCTTGAAACAAATGGCAAGCAGAAAGCTATGGAAGTTCTCCTTAACCATTATCCCATCCTTCCTCGGTATATTTTTTTTCTCAACCACAGGCTCTGTTTTCCGTATCTTTCTCTCTATTAAAAAATGCAAGAGCCATTTGCTTGCTACTTTTCTCTTCATGGGGTTTCATATTTTTATTCTTAGTATGAAAGTTTGACTATAAGAACTTTAATATAGATGACAGAAATTCTTTTGGTAAAATAAGAAAACTCAACCTTATATATTAAGACATAGTTATGAAAGAGCCATTCCAAAAGACCTTCCATTTTAGTCCTATGCATCCATGCATGCTATAACGACAGCGCACATGACTCCAGGAAGCTCTGATGCACATATTTCAAAACAACTCGCTTAATTTGCATAATGGACACAATCATATTAGATGATGGCAAAAATGCAAGTAACTAACTTTGGTATTGGTAGGGCATCACAGTGAGTACCTGTAATCCCAGCTACTCAGCAAGCAGAGGGAGGAGCAATTATAGTTTGAGGCCAGCCCAAGAAAAATTGAGGAGCACTCATTCCCAAAAGCAAAAGAACTTATTGTGAGTTACCTCCCAATTGTAAAATAATCAAATGCCTAGTATGCATCAGGCAATGGAGTCAATTCTCAGTAACACATACATACCTGTACACACATGTACACATATACACATCTTAAGTAATTAAAAAATAAGATTATGCATTAACCCGATGTGGTAGTTCAAAGGCGAGCACAATAGATTTTCTTTCCTCTTTTCCTGCTACTAGATAAAAACATCTCTTTGTGATTCAATTCACAGCAAATGTTAGAGTGAATGTGCATTTCTTCCATAATCAGAGAATTTAATCAAACTCTTTAAAAAATAAACAAAAAAATAATACAAGCAACATATTTGTTTTCCTTCTGGAAGCTAAATTACATCTGGAAGAAATGGTTGTGTTTTTCTCTTTCTGCTCTCAACTCTGCAGTTTGGTATTAGCTTCATTTATTGATTCTGCGTTATGACATTCCCGTCGTTGATGAAGCACCCTTCAGGGGCTGTAGGTTTGGAAAACAACAACAATATCAAAACCTACAATGTGGAACCACTGCTAAAGACAAAAATAAGGAAATTCAAAACACAGCAAACATTGCCAAAAGGCAGACACAATAGAGAGTTATGGTAGCAGCCGAAACACAACTGGGTGATTTTTGTTCCAGAGCACACTTAAGAGGCTCTCTTCATCCCAGTGACAACACCACACCTTTCCCCTAATAGCCTGGACAGTGACTGTGTCCATATTGCATCTTCTCCTGCAGAGCTCTGGCTTAGCAGAGGCTCTTCAGAGCCCCCTAGAGGAAGGAAGCAAGGAAGGAAGGAAGGAAGGAAGGAAGGAAGGAAGGAAGGAAGGAAGGAAGGAAGGAAGGAAGGAAGGAAGGAAGGAAGGAAGGAAGGAAGGAAGGAAGGAAGGAAAGAAGGAAGGAAGGAAGGAAGGAAGGAAAAGACTATGGCCTCCAATATTTACAGAATCCTTAAAACTGGACCCTCTTTTTGACTATCGTCAGAAGCTCTCTTTTGATTATCCACAAAGCCAGGAAGACAGAGCTCGAGAAGCGCCTGGCCCCCGTGGTCCTGACTGGAGTCCAGCTTCTGCACGCTGAGCGCAGGGCCACCTTCTGCTCTGGGGACTTCCTAACAGACACAGCCTCCAGACGTGGGCTTCCCCACAGGACAAGCGTCCTGCAGCACTGTCAGAGCACAGGGATTCGTGCTCCTCAACGCACACTGGAAATTGTGACAGCAGCAAAAGGAGCCTCTAGGATCCTGAGAGGATCTCCTGACACTCTGTTCACGAATGTCCCATATTAGCTCTTCAGTCCTAACTTTTAACATTGTATTTACAAATGTCTCACGTTAGCTTACTATTCAACACAAGGGCAGAATATTTTCAAAGATTTCTTTCAGTCCCTGTAATATGAAGCATTATATTTTATTTCCTCACTTTCACACTCAAGGTTTGCACCGAGACCAAAATAACGAACGTCAAAATCTCCTGAGCCAAAAACCAATGCACTGTTGTGAGACTATTTCGATGGACGTGTTTCTGTTCTCAGGAGACCACACTAAATTCTATTAGTCACAACAATTCATCTGGGAACTGGCAAGGAAGTCTGAAAATTAAAAATTGCAAGTATAACTTTTGATTGAGATAGAAAGTTCAGAATGCAAACATAAAACATTTGTACAAAAGTCTGAGTGTATAAAATACTTCCAACTATTTTATGGCAGTATTGGGTTTATATCAAGGTAGAAGAAAGATATTAAAAGATCTTCTTTTCCCAGAAAAAAATGTACCTAATACTACTTATCATTTTTGATGTTTGCTCATTAATTTTGAATAGAAATACATTGTACGAGACGGAGGAGGCTTTTAAAAAGTTTAAGACCTCAGAGCAATACAGATGGAGAAAAATATGACCAAAATACATTATAGGCACGCAGTAACTATCGTAAAGAACACCTCTGTACAATTACTTTATGCTAATGAAAAGATTAAAACCTAGTTCCTAACCTCAACCCATGGACAACCTAACTGAGAATATAAGACAAAAAATTAAACATCCAATTACATTTAAAAGGACCCATCACCATGAAGTCATTTTGTGTGTTTTTAGAGAATGCAAAATCTACTGTTAAGAGTTTTTGGGGGGCAGGGAGCATAGCCTAGTGTGAGTGCTTGCTTAGCATGCATAAAGCCCTGGGTTCAATTCCTCGATACTACATACAGAGAAAAAGCTGGAATGCTGCTGTGGCTCAAGTGGTAGGGTGCTAGCCTTAAGAAAGCCCAAGAACAGTGCTCAGGCCCTAAGTTCAAGCCCCACGACTGGCAAAAATAAAGAGTTTTTCAATACTCAATACTACATACACACACACACACACCAGCAGGGGCTAGATTCAGATATATATGTTTGCTAAGCAAACTCACCTGGCTGCCAGCTCTTTTTTATTGCTTTAGTTCTCAGAGAGGGTCCATGCCTTTGCCTGTGGCTAGTGTCAAACAGTGACTTCCCCACAAACTGTCCCCTTACTGCACCTCACATGTAGCTGGGTTCGCGGGCTGGTGCCTTTGGCCTGGCTACTGCATAATAAATAGCATTGCCAGCTATTCAGGAGGCTGAGATCACAGTTCAAAGCCAGCCCAGGCAGGAAAATTCATGAGACTCATCTCCAATGAACCACCAGAAAACCAGAAGTGACGCTGTGGCTTAAACTGATAGAGCACTAGCCTTGAATGCTCGTCCTGTGTTCAAGTCCCATGACCTACAGAAAATAAAATTAAATATATAAATATATAATACTTACATAAATAGCACTGACAGTTCTCCGTCAGCACACTAAACTTCTAGACTGCCTCTGTAACTGGAAGTTTAGAGTCTTAACCACCTCTTTCCCCTGTCTTCACCAACCTCACCTCTGGTATCCACTATTCTGACTTCTCTGGATTCCACATATAAGTTAGATCTTGTACTGTTTGTCTTCTTTTGGAATTAATATGCCAAATCTCAAGTCTTACTATACTAAAACTTACTACACTGAAAGTTGATGCCATGTCAGTGAATAATGGAACTCTCCACAGTAAGCACCACCTCTCCCACACCTTGTCTTCAACTTTTTTCCTGGCGCCCATGCAGTCAGCCAGGTAACTGCAGGATAGTGAAGCAGCTAGTAGCCAAGTGCTCATATGTGTGGGGTCACTGCCTGAATGCCTTCCTTCAATCAAATGAAGCTGATAGAAAGACCCCAGGAAACTCGACTCTATCCTCATGTGCACAGAAATCTACCACCAAGGAGTCTCTAAGGCCCCTCTACTACAGATTCAGCTAAATGTGGAAATCTCCTCATCCCCGGGCACCTAGTATCTGAATGACAGAGCAAGCGGCGAACACTGTCACCCAAATAAAACACAGCGATGAGCCCCTCATGACACGGTCCTTAGTGCAGGACAGAAACGGTGTCTACAAAGACAAACACAAGGCAGAGGCTAGTGTTTCATGCCCTTAATCCCAGCTACTGGGAGTCTGAGTTTTGAGTTCATTGTTTGAAGCCAACCCAGGGCAGAAAAGGCCATGAGACTTTTATCTCTAATAACCACCCTCCCCCCCCAAAAAAATGAGAAGTAAAGCCGTGTCTCACGTAACTGAGCACTAGCCTTGAACAAAATGGTCAGCAGCCAAGCCCTGAGTTCAAACTCTACGCACACACCCCAAAAACAGCAACACAATAAAAAGATGAAAAATGAAGAGACAATCTAGTGTGGATTTATGGTGGGTGAAAGCATGTCACATAGCAGAGCACTGGGTTCGGAAAGCTGCCAGTTCTGTGCCAGTAGACAAGGGGTGCTGTTCTGGCTGTGCTGACATTTTTGTCAACACACGCAGCTAATTATTCAGAATAACATTTTCCTAATTGGCAAGGCCAAGCCCCCTGTGTGGACTTTCACAGTGAATATGGAAAATTGCTAAATACAATTTATGTGATTTATTTTCGCCCATGACCTTATTAGCGTCTCCACTGCAGAACTGAGCTGGGCGGGCCGGCGGGCGTGCGTATGAAAACGCATTCTCAACTTTTTTCAGAGAAGAAGGTCTGTAACTTTACACTTTGTAAGTTTAACGACACAAATGTTATCTGTAATAAGTGTTTGCGGGAACTCTGTGTCACCACTGAGTGCTTTGATGGGAGCTGATTAAATAAGGGCTTTTCATCTGTTTGTTGTTTTTGCTACTGGCCCCATTCCAATTGACTGCAGAGGTGTCGAAACACTCATAAACAAAAATTACCCATCAAACCTGTGACCGCCATCTCTGGGTTCAAGGATGCAGATCGTTGCACATCTGGATGGGTTGTTTTGGCTGGGTTTATAATGCCGCCTTCCCTCTAAACATGACACACCTGTCTTCAGTTCAACAGACAACGTTCGAAGCTAAAGCGTTTATTACCGCCAAGAGCTCAACAGTGGCACATTTGGTTACTGATATTGAACCCAACAGTCACGAAAACACACCAGGACTTTAATCAGTTTATCCTCAGGTGTAATAATCCTTTATTAAAGCTAGAAGAAAACTCTGCCTGATTTTGGTAAAATAGAGAAATGAAAGGGGAGACTGAAAACATCACACAGTTGGCTAGCTGTGCTACCTTTTATAGAAGAGCAGATGTGCGATGCTCTCCCAGTTACTCATGGACAGCTGCCTTGCCACCAGGATGGTCCAGGGTCCATCACCAGAGTTCCGGTGGGCATGACCCTGGACATGGCTTCGCGTATCAGACGCACAGGACAGGGGGTGCTCCCCCAGGGGCTGATGGCCCAGTCGGGAGGCGGCACTGGACAGTAAATAAATAAGTCGGTGCCAGCGAGGGGTGAGGAGGGGATGGATGGCAGGCAAGGTGTCCACACGGACGGCCATGTTTTGACTGAAGGCCCGATCTGCAGCACACAGGGTCGGTCACCATTGCCACCCTTCCTCTCATTTCAAAATCAGTGACTTCAAATGAGCCACTTCATTATTGTAGGCCTCAAGATTTATTTCCTGCCCTGGCATTCTGTTGCTAAGCCTCAAAGATAAGCACTCATTCCCAAGGGGCACACATATGTTTCCCCCCCATCCTTACGTTTGCTGGCTACACCAGCCAAAACAGTTCTCAAACTCTGTGAGGACAGCTGGTGGGTCCCCAAGAACTCTGAGCACGAGATCCCTGGAGTTGTGCAGCCCTAATCATCTTGCCTGCTTCTAAGAAGAAGGCATACTCATAAATTTTCTTTGTGGACACAGGTGTCACTCATTCATTCAATGCTGGAAGATTAAAAATTGATCCTAGAGGTTCTCATAATTCATTTATTTCATTCTATATAACTTCTGTGAGGACCTCCTACATGCCAGATTCCCTGACAGGCTCTGAATAAACAAAGAAAGCCAGCCCATATCTGCACAAGGAACGTATGCTTTGGTAGGAGAAAGGCACAAAAGTAAACTATGGAAAAGTATGCATGTGATTCTATAGGAGCAAAAAATAGAAAGGAAGAAAGGAAACCAAGAAAGGACAATGCCTGTGTTGAGTTTTGAATACAAGGAGAGGAGGGAGGGAGGGAGGGAGGGAAGGAGGGAGAAGGGGAGGAAAGAAGGAAGGAAGGAAGGAAGGAAGGAAGGAAGGAAGGAAGGAAGGAAGGAAGGAAGGAAAAGGAGAGGAGGCCAAAAGGAAAATAAGAGACTTAGAGATGCTGAAAATAAAAAACCAGAAGTTCCCTATGCTAGGAACCCATTCCTTACCCCAAAGGTAAGCTAGGTGTAGTTTCGGGCCTGGAACTAATGGCAATTGTGTCAATTGTGAGGAATCTCTGAGTAATCAAAGCCAGCAGGGGGAAGAATGGCTGTGCTCCTCCCTCTGCATGTTTGTCCATTCTACCATCTTCAAACCAGAGTATTGCTCTGAAGATGAAGTAGAGTACAATTAAGGAAATGTTGTGTCTTTAGCTTCAGTCCCAATAACTGTCCAGACACAGTTTGAAAATCACTCACTTTAGCTTATTAATCTTATAAGAGGTCATTCTGCCGAGGTCCTTCCTCGCAATACTCTGCAATGGTAAGCTTTCACTTGAGCCAACAGAAACAACATTCTGAAGAAAAGGGCTGGCATGGAAACCATTATTTCTGATAAAGGCCATTGCTAGAAATCAGTTCTTTTCAAGATTCTGTCTGGTTCTAAAAAGTCTGGAAGGCTTTACAAAAGTGCGTATGTGTGTGTGTGTATGCTTGAAATAAATAAAGATAGCTTCAATGTTTTTTCAGAGCAACCTAAGAATGTAAGTATGAACCTGAATACATAAAAACACCACAAAGAAAACAATCTCGCAAGGGTGCTCTCTTCTTCCTTCCATTGAATTAAAAAAAAAAAACAGCATCACCTTGAAATTATCTGGTCTGATGATGTTATCTGGTCTGATGATGTTCAATATCCAGAACCGAAAAAAAAAAAAAAAAAAGGAGCGTCACCTCAGCTGAAGAAAAGTCCTGCCTTGCTCCTCTGCACTCCTGGGCTGCAGGCCCTTTCATTCCTGCTGCTGAGCTTCCTGTCTGCTCTCTGCATTGTTTGATCCCTCTGGTGCACCTCAGACAGCATTAGCTGTTGCCTTTCTTGGCAGGAGCTGGATAGTCAGCAGTCATGGCCTCTCACCAGTTGGACTCTGACTCTAGGACAATGAGCCGCAAGACTTTACTTCCCACAGAGGGACTTACAGAACTGACAAAAGAGAAAGACCAAGCTGCAGGTTTGTTCAGCAAATCACCAAGATTTTCAAAACAAGAATAAAAATCTTTCCCCAGCATCTCAAGATAAAGCAGACTCGGCCAAACTCCTAAGGGTGACTCAGTCAAGAGAACAAGTAAGTGTACAAAAAGTCATTTTGGGGTCAAGGCTGTTCATAACAGCCAGACTCCTCTTGATTCCCTAACGACGATGTCTTTACTCTGTTGAAAATAGAAAATACTGTGGGTCGGGCTGAGATGTAGCTCGGTGGCAAATGCAACGTCCCCAGTACAAAAAAAAAAAGTTAAAAAAAAAAAGAGAATACTGTGTTCAAGGTAGTTACTTATTTTAAATAGTAGTCATACTAACATAAAGAATCTAAAAATGTCTACCTCAGCTTTTAAAGACACCCAAAATCACACAGCCTAATTTTGCTAGCATAGCCTAATTTTGCTAGATCCTCATACATCTCATGTAAATGCTTGCTTCTTGCTTAGAGATATTATTTCAGCTCCATGGAAAAAATGGTTAGCCTAGCAAACATATGTCAGCATTATAGCCCTGGAATCATTTTTCTTTGGATTTGTGAACTTGTATCTTTAAGGTATGCACTGCACTCTGCTATTGAAGCTATAGAAAAAGACTTGCTGAGAAGTTATACCACAGGGGTTGGATTTTTCAGTGCGTCTCAGTAGCTTGTTTGTGTCTGACTTTTCCTCTTCTGGCCTAGGAATACCAGTCAGGTTGCAAACAAAATTTTCACAGTTGTCACATGTTCCGTGACTACATTTTTTTCTTTTTATGTAGGCATCCTCTAGAGTCCAGAGTCTGGAATGTTAATCTCAATATGCTTTTCTATCATTATATCTGAAGAAGTTGTTTTTCTTCCAAATTTGGGAAGGAGATAGGAAGCAATTTAACCCACCAGCTCCTTACACATTCCTCACACCATGATACTAGACTGACATAATTATAAGAAGTTAACATCTTTTCGCATACCTCCATTTATAAAGTAAAACCAAAATTTCTATAACAATTTCCCAACTCATTTTACAGAAACAGAGTATAATAAAAGTCTAATTCATTAAAACAACAACAACAACTCTACATGGTTCCAGGAAGCAAAAAGCAAATGTGCCTCTCATGTATTACCAAGGCCTACTTTGGGGCCTGAAAAGGTGTTAGAACGGCCATTAGCAGTAAGTAAAGCAGAGGTGGGCTCAGGCCAAGGTGACAAAAGAACTCAGTTATGATGACTGCTCAACCATTACTGCTGTCACCTCTCTTCCCTGGCCTTTGTGACAAGGCTGTTTGATTCATCTACTACACCAGTGGTTCTGAAGGTCAACCATTACCAGACAGGTAAGAGTACATGGACAATTACAGCAGATCTTCCGAAAGCTCAGTGTTGCTGCCCAAATGGAAGGTGTACACTGCCATTAATGGAAGGCGAACGCCACTATTTTTAGCCTTCTATTTCCACTTTCAACCTTTGTACAGAATAATTTTGTAACAAAAGAAAGTCATGAAAAATGAAGTCTCCAGCAACCAAAGTCAACAAGGTATACACAACTCAGGGCCTGATTTCTCCCTCCAATCCCAAAACCCAGCTATGTATCATTTTCCCCTTCTGGATAGAAACCGAATGTGGCCATTCCAGTGGCCATGTCGTGGGCAAGGAAACCGACGTGCAGACATGGATAGCAGGGTGAGGTGGTGCCCCGAGCAGGTCAGCAGGCCGGGAAGCAGATCTGTCCTGTGTCCCAGCCTTCTCTGGGGCTCGCGGTCATTTTAGGGAAGAGCAGCAGACAGAGTCAGTGGTGACTCCTAGATCTGAAGAGCACTAGGGCTGCCGAGGCCATGCCCTCAAATCAAAACCCAACGTGGCCACCTGGACTATTTGTGTTTGAAGAGAGTCGGCGTGGACGGCATGCGCCCGGAGGCCGCACACACCTGTGAACGGCAGTCTTGCCGGCTCTCCTCATGCTGTGCTGGCTCTTTGAGAGCAACGGCGCCTGCTGACCCCAGCGTGCAGACCACAGGGCAGGACACCAATTAGTGGAGGCATTTGCACCAACTTGACAGAACCACTGTGCGGGGAAGCTCGCTGCAGCCCAAGCAAGAGCGGGAGCGTGTCCATTGGTAGTAAATAATTAAAGTGAAAGACCGAACACGTTATCCTTCATAGATGGAGGGTTGATTTATGCTCAAGAAAATCTGTAGTCTTCAAAATATCTGATCAGCTGCCAGTCTCATGTGATCCTGACAAAGTGATGGGGAATTACACCACTCCCCTGTGCTGCCTTTGACCACTGACCTTCAGCCTTTGACCTTCAGCAGGGGGATCATGAAAGCAGAGATCATGCCTGCGTTAGTATAGAATGAGGGAGAAGTCAGAAGTCCAATCCATTCCTCCTCAAAATGGGCATTCATTATAAATATTCCCTTCTTTTTGCACCTAATGTCATAGTTTTGCAGTTTATAAGTTTTCATTTATCTATCACTTTTAATGATTATATGTTCTAGATGTTTACCTCCTGAATTAAGCTCAGAGCTAAAAATAAAAAGTAAGGCAATTCACCATGTGTTGACTATATACATATGTCAGCATACACATATGTGTATATATTTTTGGTAGCCTACATTTTGCTTTTGATCCTAATTTATAGGCCTAATTCCTTCTTGGTGTATTTCCATCCCAATGGATCATAAGCCAAATCTCCGAAGATAATACCCTCAGAAATTTCAAACAGCTCCAAGAGGCTTGGCCTCAGACCCAAGCGTTAACATGACTGCTCAGTTTTAATGAGGTCAACCAAGCTGCTGAGCACCTGGCCCACGCTCAAGGTCTCGACCTGCATGGGGCAGGACACCGCGTTTTCACAGAACACGTCACGGGTAGTGACAGGTGATAATGTATGCGTGGGGCTTCTGCCCAGGGTCAGTTCATCCTTCATCCTATCGGGTTCCCAGAGGCGATGGTGTGCTTTCTGGCCGTCACTAAACAGAGTTTCAGAAGAAGTCCCCAACGTGTCACAGTGAGCTCATCAGTCCTGAGAAACAAGAAAGAAACAGGAAGGGCTGAGGCACCAAGGTAGAGCCTGCAGACTGCATCCATCAATGTGACGTATCAGTGCATGGCCACATCGTGTGACAGCTAACGAGAACAGACACCCCACCCTGCCAGCATTTGCTGTTCTTTGTGGTAAAATCCTTCCAGCTCCTTCCTTCCGACCTTTTGGAACATGCAGCAGCGTTTCATTACCCGGAGTCTCCCTATTGTGCAGCAGCCCCCGGGTCTGCTCGCTTCTCTCCGCCTGTGACTAGGCACCATGCTTTCAGGAACCTTGAGAACAGGACGGCCAATCTGTGGACACCGTGGGCATGCAGACAGGAGACAACATTCTCTATCCAAGAGGGCAGCGCCCGTGAGAGCCTCCTAAAACACTGGACATGTTCGCTCGCTGCGCTCCCCAGTGGGCGGCCGTTAGACTCGCGTGGCCAAGGAGTACGTGGAATATGGCCGCCGGTGGGAGAAATAAGCATTTTATTTTACTTAACTTTTATTTGGGGTTCAGAGTGTGACATGTAGCGAGCAGCTAGCTACCTTTCTGGACAGGACAGTTGGAGGAAGTCGGTTTAAAATATGTGGGCTTGGAATCAACCAGATCTAGGAAAAACCTGCATCCCATACTTGTTTTCAAGAATGACCCATTCCTCTCGATATGTTTATATTTTTGTTCCATCACCATCAGTATTTCAGTTCTTTAACCTCACCTTTGGTGGCTTTCCATACACAAGAAATTTAAAAGCTGGGGTAGAAAATCTTGCCAATTAAGTTGGCAGATTCACAGTGATGGGAAATATTGGTGAGGTTTCCACTGCCTCTGAGTGTAATGTTCTCATGTGCTGTATGTATAACTGTGTTTAGAGAGAGAGAAGCCACATCCATCAGCAACTACAAGCAACAACCTGATTTAATAAGAGTCCTTTGGTTAATGGAGGGGTTTCTTTGAGAGCCCAATCTTTTTACCTCCCAGGCAGAAGGCCTAAGGAGAAAGGAACTGAGGCCATATGGAGGAAAATGTAGACCAATTGTACAGGGCTTCAACATAAAGCAGAGGGTGAATACAGAGTGACTGACACAGGACACAGTCAAAAGCGCCATCTGATTTAACATATTGGTGCCACATTTATGCTATTTCTAGAATTCTCTGCTTTATTTCAGCTCAATATGTTTAGCTGAGTATCTTACATAAGAGTTTTGCCCTATCTTCTCCAGACTTTCAATGCCCACACATTCTAGTGTGCATGCATAATTATTTCCTTAAAAGTCTATGATCCAAGTTGCGGTTAATAAGAGCTCATGTATGTTGACATGCTGTTGCTTAGTTGTCAGTGGCACAGTGTGGGGAATGACACGTTGAGATACCAAACACGCAGGTGTTACCCTACAGGCATGATCCAAAAGAGACGAATAAGGCATGTACAGGTATTTGCACTGGTTATGCAAGCCCTTTATTGGGAAGGAATCTTCAAGGAAAACAAAGATCTGAGAGGCATTTTGCCACTATAGGAAAGTATATTAATGTCAGCTTTCAGTAAGCAGGTGAGAGAGGCAGGGAGACTGATGGCAGGGGTGAAATCTCATGATGCATTGCATCATAAATTGCAGGTTAAATTGAACTGTTTTGTACAACTACTTAAACGATGTAAAAATAATAAAATACATATAATAAAATAAAATAAAACTTAAGGAAGGTGGCAAAGAACTGAGGACAGCAGAAATTGACATGTTGGGCAGGGGGTTAGAACAAGGAGCTGGCAGTTTGAGAAGAGGAGGAATGAACAGAGTGAAATGTTGTGTTTGGTGCAGTCTTGAGAAGCAGTAATTATGTGAGCACATATTTCTTTTTACAGTTACTTACCTTTCTCTACTTCTTTCACCCACCATTTGTCCCTGAAGTGTTCCTATGATACAATGCCACTATAACGCAATGTACACATGTTGTAGAATGTAAATGCAAGATGCATTGTAAGTGTTCAGGTCGTCCTGTGGGTCGGGGGGCACTGTGAGGCTTCTGCAAATACTTCCCAGTACTCTCCCATCACTCCCTCCACCCATGCCACAAGCAAAAGCAAAGAAGACACAAAATGAGTCACTACAGCATGGTCAGAAAGAGTGGTTTGGTTCGGGCAGTGAACAAAGAGAAGGTAGATCTGAGAGACCACAGGTGATGAAAGAATTCACAATCCAAGACAAAGAGAAAGAAGGGTCAAAACTTCAGGACCCCTGCTGTTCTGGCTCCAGTCCTTCATCTGGATGAAAATGTACAGAAGTGAAAGCCGAGGGGACTCTCTCTTGGTACTTCCTGTAAGAGACCAACTCCTGCTTCCAGGGTGACAAAGCCCACATGGAGCTCTGAACTGAAAAATCTTACCACCAGCCTCCAACTGACAGGACTGCCATTACTAGATCTGACCAGAACTCTGCAGGTGTATACTTATGTGCTTGATGTGCATGTATGTGATATCACATCCATGTGCATACGCAGTATGATATAGATGCAGATGCATATGATTGGACAGGGACATGAAATGACTCATAGGTAACATGGCCTATGAATTTGGACTTCCTGATTGAACATGCATCCATAGGCAGTGCAACCTTAGACCTTAATCCCCTGCCCAGGCCTCAGGGCCCCATCTGTGGTTGAGGAGGAGGTAACAGACGATGTAGTTCTGAGCACCTAAGGAGAGCATCCTCAGGGAGTCTTGACATAGTGGCTGCTTTGTTACAATTTCAGCAAACATAACTCTTTATTAGTGGTAGTGGTAGCTTTTCTCCTGTGCTGGAACAGTTTAACTGTATTTTCCATAACAAACAAAATTACAGAGATGTAACTTCACCGATAGATATGCTGGTTTTAGTGGTTGTTAAATCTCATTAACTAGTGTCTTGATAGCCAACTGGTACTTAATGAGCATATTAAGGGTCTTACTGCCTTCAAATGAAATCCTATTTCAGCAATTTAATTTCTGCATAGAACTTATACTACCAGCCTTTTAAAGGAAGCATATAAAACTTCTCTTAAGAAGAATAATGGTGTCCACAGCCTCCATTTCTTTCCTGTTTTTATCGACTACCTAAATTCTTAGAAGCATTTGGGCAAAGACACTCATGTGATCCAATCCTTCTGGGGTTATGTGTCGCTGTGAAAGTATTTCCTACCAGCCACAAAAGCAATGTGCCAGTGTGTACACTTCCTCTTCTACCCTTCAGCAACTTGACTGACAGAATCCTGGCAGCAGATAACTATTCCCTTTAGCAACGCTACTTCTATCTTTATAGACTTCTTTTTATTTCTCTTTTTGTCTTGACCCCTCGTAAATGACTTCAATCTCACCCTTTCTGTTCCTGTCTATTTGCGGTATCCATCTTCTATCATTGTGCTTGTAAACTTTCTTCCATCTCATGCTTCCTAAAAGTGCAAGGTCTTGGCTTAGATTGATTAACCAACCACATCCAAGGTGCTGTTTGTTTCTTTATCTCCAGGTCAGTTTCACCCAGTTATCAGGCATGTCATGTCAGAAATTGGAGAGGATCATCTACCCCTCGAGAACACATATTTACTAATCATATGGCAAAGAGGAGACTGACCCCTGCTCCAGGCCTTGAAAGGAAGTGCAAAAATGTCACCAAAGCCCCCAGAAAAGGCCTCTGTAAACACTTGCCAGGTTGTTGGCTATGAATACCTGCTGGGACACCAGAGCACCACTGGAGAAGCTTGAATATTGTTCCTGCGGCCTTCTTACCCCCCTCCCTCCCTGCCCCTGCCCTGTATGGGCCAGAGAAGAGGTGGCCAATGGGAAAGGAGGAGGTGATAAGGTAACTTTCCCACAGATCCAGATGGTCAGACAGGAGGGAACCTCAGCCCTAAATACAGAATCCAAGCCTTCACTACCGCCTGCTACTGACAGACCAATTACAAAATGGAGGCACTTTTCTGTGGCCTGAAGTGATGAGAACCCATCTACTTCTCACACGGAGCCAGGGGAGACTAACCTTACATTTCTCTTAAAAGAAGGCAGAACTGAAGCTGCTTTGTGATGATAGCCTACAAATCATTTCTGTTCCGTGAATCAGCCACACCTTTTGGAAGAGCACGTGGTGCTGTGAGGTGCCCGAATGGAATAAAGATACTATGCCCAGCTCAGACCCACTGGCCAACTCGCTGACTCTTGGAAACCACAGGAATCAGGAAAAATTGCTTATGAAAAGTCACCACGTCAAGATCCACACGCCCAGGAGGGGCTGGGAAAGCTCCAGCTCTCCCTTCCCCAAGCTGTCAGGAGCCAAAGCCTGAAACGCCTTCACCCAGAGGGGTCCTGGAGCTCTGGTGAAGCCATGGCCTCCTTTAAATAATGCTTGAGGAGAGAGACAAAGGCACAACTTGCAACAGCTCCTCTACCCAGGGGAGAGGTTCTGAAATAAAAGGACGAAGGGCAGGACGCATCCCAACAGACACAGCAGGAAAGCCGCACCATTTTGCCTTCACAAGACTGAGACTGCCGCTGTACAGAGGCTCTTACAAAACCAGGACACTCACTCGTTATTTTATAACATTACAACTTTGCTTTCCTTTGGCAAATACAGGAAGAAAGAGAGGTTGTAGTTTCCTGAAACTGTTCACTGTTGCTCTGAAAGGCTTCGAGAATTCACTTCTAGTGACTGAGTCCAAATCAAGGGAGACTCGACGTCATTCAAGGCAAAAGCCTGATGCCCAGAACGTTTGGAAGCCACATTAGAAGTCCAAATACAGCTGAACCCCACCTCTGCAGTCGGTCAGAGGATGCTTTTCTCTTCACCCTAAGCAGAGGCAACTCTGTTGTGTCACTTGAACTCCACTGACACAGATCATCTCCTTTTCTTCATTATCTAGAGCAAGTGCTCTTTAAACCCTTTTTAAATCATATTTAAGTATCAGGCTTGTAGAAATCACATCCCAGACACACACTGTGTAGAACTATCTAATGAAACTACCAGGAGTCTATGGAGGAGTTACCCCATCTTCTCAGCATGCCAAGGTTTAACATGTTTTAAAAACTCAAATAGAATAGGGGGTGTGATTCAAGCGGTAGAGTGCCAGCAGCGAGTGAAAAAGCTGAGCATATGAAGTCCTGAGTTCAAGATCCAGTACCAGGATATACATAAAAAAGGAAAAGGCTTCCAGGTGCTTATAATCCTAGCTATTCAGGAGGCTGAGTTCTGAGGACTGCAGTTCGTGGTCAGGCTAACCACCAGAAAACCAGAAGTGACAATGTGGCTCAAAGTGGTAGAGCCCTGGCCTTGAGCAAAAAGGCATGTGGGGTAGCACTATGGGACCCCACAAAGCAATGAACACGAAGCGGTATGAAGGAAAAGTAATCTAAAATAGTGAAACTATGGAGGACCGCAAAATAAATGCAAGACGATAACAGGGAAGGAAAAGGGGAGAGAGGAACAAGAAAAGACAGAGACACAAAGAAAATAATGTCACAGACAAGGATCACTTATCTCTGTATGCAATTAACTCTACTATGTAAAGAGAGCTTAAAAAAAACTAAAGAAAAAGCCCTGTAGAATGGAATCCAAAACCCCTTAGCAGAAGCCAACCCTTCTGTTTGAGGCACATCATGTGTTTAGGGTAAGGTACTAGGCTTCTCTCTACAGTGAACTAAGGCACCCCTTCTGAATTCCTTCATTCTTCACTTCCCCAAAGAGCTGGCTTAAAATTTACTATCAAATAACTTTTAATGTCCAAGTTAATTCTCCAAATACTTGTGCTTTTCTCTAAAGACAAACAAAAGCAGTGACATTGCAATTCCTCCATTCCAATTGTACATGAAAGTAAAACATTTTCTCCTCCATTTCTGTGTTTGGAACACTTCTTTCTTGGCCATTTGGGGCAAGAATACATTTTTCATCTGCAATTCAATAATTCTTGACTTCTTTAGCAGTAATTTGTATTCGTGGAAGTCCCAGCAGAAAAACAAAATTGCTTCTTAAAATTGTTTTCTTAACTTTATCTTCGAGACAATAAAACAATAGGGACACGCTGCAGAATATATTAAAAGGCATTAGTTTTAAGATGCAGAAAAAAATCCCACATTTCAGACAAGTAACAATGGCTAAGACATTAGCATGCCATTATACGATCTTTTCAGACTTACTGTCAGGAGGTTGCTTGCACATGTATTTATTTATTTATCTTTATTTCCTTTTTCTTGTTTGCTTATTTTTCTGTTATTATTTGTGTTATTGTTTTAAAAGGGGATTTCCTATGTTGCCTAGGCAGGTCTAAAACTTGTGATCTTCCTGCCTCGGTCTCCTGAATGCTGGGATTATAGGTGAATGCCATCCATATCCATTTCACCTTATTCTTTAACACAGGCAAATTCACAGCACATATACAATTGGTAGATAACTTTTTATTGAATATTATATTAGCATTTTTCATATAAAACATAGCATAATGTTTTGCTAGTTATGATTTTGGATATTATGACCAGTTTCATAATAATAAAATATAGGTTCCTTTGTATTGGTTTCTAATAAATGCTAGTGTGATAGCTGAATCTACTCACTCATACTGTGCTTGTTTTTAAGACCTCAGGATACTTTTGTATTAGAGCAGATGTTTTAGAGAACAGAAAAATATTTGTCTAGCTTTGGTTTATATTCATCTATTTGTTAAATTTTGGCTAGCTCCTGACATTTCTGTATTTTATTACAAAATGTAGAAATATTGTCAGAATGGGGTCTCCTTTCTCAGAACGAGGTAGGATTGTTTCTGGAAGCACCTTGCTTGTCATATATCTGCATGCTATTTCGAGCTCTGACAACAGGGAAGGAAGCTTCCGGATCACTTCTCATAAACGTGGAGGGAAACTAGCTGTTAAGTTCTCTAGGAATGTTGCCTGCAGGTACATGGGTTGAACCCTTGATCCCTGGCTGGTGGCACTGTTTGGGAAGGTGGTGAAAACTGCAGTAGGTGGAGCTTAGCTGCCGGAAGTGGGTCCCTGAGGGCGAGCCTTTGAGGGTGACGTGTGATCCCAGGTCCCTTCTCCTCTCCTGGTGAAGTGAGAAGACTCTGCCAGATGGCTCTGCTGCCGTGATGCTCTACCTCATCTTGGGCCCAGAGTCAGTGCAGCCAGCGACTATACACTATGATACCATGAGTCCAAATACATCTTCTCTGGTTTGTGTCCCATCTTATATCACAGCAGCAACAGGCCTGACAGACACACTTGCAAACCCGTTTTAGCTCTCCATCTCCATGTGTCGACATGGTGTTGAATGGATTAAACCCATGCGTGGAGGGGGCAACAATGTTCCACCAGAAATGTCTTTACTACCTTCTGTATATAATGGTAACCCCTGTGTGTGTCACCCTGACAATAAATTAAATTAAATGAAAACATGGATACCCACCATTGGTTCTTCCTCATGAGCAACCATTGCCTAAAAAATGCTTGGAGAACTAAAGGTGACAACAAGGGTGACTAACCACCCTGAATTGTAGAAGGCTGAGACTTTTCCAGAATGTGAGACTTCAGGCTCTAAATCCAGGGCAACACCAAGCAAACTAAGATGCTTGGTCACTTGTAGCCATTTCCCTTGGTAGAGTTTAACCCATTTCAAAACTTACTTCCAACTGGGTCAATCAGTTCCTGTTGAAGAAATTCCCCCTGGTGACCCTCTCACTCTGAATCTCACAAAAGTCAACCAATGATTGCCATGAACTTGAATTAGGCACGCTAGGCTTGTCTCGTTCGTGGTGTGAAAAAAAACACTTGTGAAAGGGGCAATTGCCAATGATAATATACCATGACCCATGACGGGGCTGCAGCCCTGTTTCCTTGTGCCTTTCCTGCCGCGCACTTCTCGCTCTCTCTTCTGCACTAAGCCTGGCTTCTCACTGCTCTCCAGCAAGTTTCCCTGCAGGGCCCTCTGCCTTTCCGCTTACTTACATGTGCACCTGCTTGCCTCTCATGACAATCTTGTCACCAAGCAGAAAGGCAAATAATAAATGTATAATTATAAATGACGAGGTGCCACTAGCCCCCTGTGCCACATTACTTCATAGCCCTTCTTATTCATAGCAGTTCTTATCTGCAGCTTAGCTTTCTCAGGGTTTCAGTTCCAAGAAGTCAGCGACAGTCCAAAAAACACCAAATGGGAAATTCCAGAAATTGAAGTATTCGTGCATTTTAAATGGTGTGCCATTCTGTGCAGAAGTCTGGTGCTATCCCCACGGTGCCTTTCCCGGTGAGTTTCCCCAGATCTTCAGGCCGGCCCCACCCCCTGCGTGGACATCTAGTCTGGGTTATCACGTCTGCTGCAGCAGCATTATGGTGCTGCGTTCAAGAACTCGAGTTCTACTTGATAATGACATGTTTGGTGGTTCCAGCAGTAATGGTCATTGTTGATAATCTCTTCCTGTTCCCAGTTTAGAAATTAAATTTTATCATAAGCATGTACATACAGGAAAAAAAATGTGTACATCCAATTCCATACCCCACAGGGCACGGCGGAACACAGCCTCTGCCGGTGGAGAAGCACCGCAGTTCTCTGCACAGTTCCATCACCTAACACATATTTACGTATCTGTTTAGCATCTCCTCTAACCACCTTCCCCCTAGTAGACCGTGAGCTCAGAGAGTACAAGGTGTTTAATAGCTATTGGCAAAACAAATGGGTGAGCCATATGGAATAGCAGTAAACATCTCAGACTCTGGAATCAGAATGCCTAGATCCAGAATTAAGCTCTGCCTCGACTGTGTGACCTTGAGAAGTCCCCCTCACTGGCCTTCTATGGCCCCTGGCTTCTCCACAGGTGATGTGAAGGCAGCAAAAGGCCCTGTTTCTGATGGTGAGCCATGGGAAGCAGTATCAGCCTCGCAGAGGTCCTCCATGAGTGTGGCCCTGCTTTTATTCCACTCGTGGGCAAGTGTGCATTCCAATACTGCCTTCAAGAGAGACAGCAGGCAGAGGGCTACCTGCCTGTGAATGTGAATAACCGAGATCACAAAATTTCCAGTGCTGCACATGGCTGCTTAACTCTCCATTCTACAGTCTTTAAAGGACCATCCTCTCTCCAACAGCCCTTCTCTCTTGTGCAAAATGCCCCATCCCGCAACCTCCACTCTGGTTTCCAGCAGAATGCTAAATGTTCTTTTGGCTTGAGCAGTAATTGGCTGGGGATGTCTCACACGTTTCCTGGGAGTGGTTGGTCCTGGGTTTTACTCAGTGTCTTGGCATTGTGAACAGCATTCGGGCTGGGAATTGTTCCTTTAATTTTCTAAGGCATTTACAAAACAAGTTCCCTGACTAGGATCATTTTCTGGGCCATAAAACACACTAAATTTGGTTTAGCAGGAGGCACGGGGGAAGCCTTTGCTGTGGATTCCACCAGCAGGGCATTCCTACATGCCATCTAAATTTTTGACTGAAATTTTACAGAGTCGAGCAGATGGTTTAGCTTCTGATGTTGGTCGTAATGGCCTCACAAAGCTTTTTATTTCGTTTGTAAAAAGACATTAATCTTTAAACAATGAATCATGGAAGAGAAGAGACAAGGCTCTGAAGAGCAGTTGTAACTTATTCCACAACCTCACTCCATGTGACCACACGCTGGGGTGGAAGCTCCTCACAGCCTCTCAACCTACTGTCTTTAAGGTGTTTGGAGGAGAGGGGAGAAGCTTGCAGAGTCACAGCTCGGGAAATGTTGCATTTTGGCATCCGCTGAGAGAACTAAGAGAGACCTCTTTGAGCAGGCAAGTCCCACGCCTGAGTCTTCCCACGTCAGAGGCAAGCCTCCCTTTGATATGAGGGCAGACCCTAACCACACCCCTTCAAAGAACTTCTTTGTGGTCCACAGGGGAAGAAGGAACTTTTGACATTCCAACCGTGCTGGTGCTCACAGTTAACAAACTTCAAAATGTTTTTTTTTTTTGAGAAGGAAACTAATAACAGACATTTGAAAGAGGTCACAGTACTGTTTGAAGATGTGTAAAAGAGTCACGATCTTTGTTCATCGAGGTAAAATATTAAGAAAAATTTTGTTAGTGGAGTTCTTAACAGAATGTGTGCTATGAAGTTCTTCTGATCATAGAAGCTGCTTCCTCTCCAAAAATAAAGTTCTCTGATATGCAAATGATAAGGATATCCTTGGGCGCCAAACAGTGTCTGCAAGTAGGCAGCAAAGTGTCCTAGCACAGTTTACTTAGGAACATTCTGGTCGAACTTCAAGGTGAAATCTACAGGCAAGTATTTACCCTGATTCTTTGAAAAGACATATTTCATTGATTTCTATTGCCCAGCTTCATTTCACCAATTTCTACCTCTAACTTCATTTTTAATGACCTCAGCCCCTTACTAGAGATGAGGAGATAACTGTTACCAAGGGAGACCCAAGAAGTAGTGAGAGTAGGAGTAGCAATAGGATTCTATTAACTATTAACTATTGCCACCACGGACCCTACAAAGAGTTACCTTCCGCACACAAACATGTCACCTCTGCTTTGCCAGTCACATTCTGAAACCACAACTCCCTGGTGCAGCTCAGAGAGTGACAGAGGTTGGAAACCCCAGTTAGGAAGCCATCAACCAGTTCTCAGCTTCTTCCACTTCTTTTCACTGCACAATCACGGCTGCCATGTTTTCCTGAGTTGCTGTGTCCTCTCTTTCCTCCCTTGTTCAATCCCATCGCACTCTGCTTGTCTTTGTGCATTCCAGAGGCAGCTACTGCTTCCTCTTTGTGGGCTGTGAGCCTGCTGGACCCAGGAGCTCTGGACTCAGTGACACACACACACACACACACACACACACACACACACACACACGCACACACACACTATATAGTATATATGTATGTTGGTATGTCTGTATATACATATACATATATATATATATTCATATTCCATGTTGAGGGCATAGCTGCTATCTCACCCCAGGTTCTTTGGGTCAATGTGTTAGCAGTCAACAACACCATGCTACCACGGATGATAGTTTCACAAGGGAATGTCTTCTCTGCTCCTCACTCTGGAACCGCCTCCTTGCCCTGGGATTCTGAGACAAGTCTTTGAAGGTGGCCAGAGGCCCGGTGGTTAATAAAGCTTATATAAAATTACTAATAAGTGCTTATATAAAATCATGAATCATCCTTTGTGGTCATTGTGCCCTTCCATATCCCAATCTCTGTCCGAGGAAAACTCTCTTTCAAAATAATCTATTCAACACTGGCACAAAAAAACAAGAGAGAGAGAAAGGAAAAGAAATAAAACAAAACCATGGCTATATTGAAACCTAGAGTGACGTACTCTTTGGACAAGAAACCAGCCGGAAGCTGTTAATGACCTTTACCTAATCCCATAGGGTGCAGGAACTCGTTCCACTGGAAGTGTGTGACAGTTACGAGGACAAAGACAGAAAACAGAAGAATCTGAAGCAGACCAGAGGCAAGTAGACTGGAATGGTCCGAGGACAATTCAGAATAGACCTTAGATTTCACATACCTCACTTATAGCCATTGCAATAACTTCCCTTGCATATCTGTGTATCCATGCACAAGAAATTCATTATTCATATACAAATAACAGTGTATCAGCACACTTAGGGAGACTCATTTCTTGCTGAATAAAACTTGCTCATGTTCTTAAATCACAACATGGCATCTTCAAATACTGAAGTTTAAAACACTATTCCATCTGGTTTTCCCAGTCTTTCTTTGTTCTATTATGTTTTTTTGTGACATAAAACATTGCATAATGCTATTAATATTGACCTTATAGGAGCATGCCCAAGGCATGGGAGTGAATATGGTCTAAGTATATTATATGGGTATATGGAAATGTCAAAATGAGACCCTCACATTGGTACAATTCATATATGCAGTCTTATTAAAGACTGTGGTAAGCAATAAAATACCTATTATCTGTTTGATTATTGCCTTTCTACATTTTGTTCTCTAGTACAGTCCATGCGACAAGCTTAAAAACAGTCATCTCCAGTCACTACAGGTGGGTGAGGTTCCTGTAGCTAAAATCTCTACAGAGATTGCTGCCAGAGTCTTAAGGAGACCTTAATATCTACACTCCAAAATCTAGGGATGCTTTAGGCTAGCCAAAAGACCAAAGAACATTACTAGAAGAGTTTCCACAAATCATATGAGTCAAGTGTAGACTTTGGTGAGGAATTCCCCAAGGATTCCAGTTTCTTGGATGAGATTCGAACTAGCCACATGCAGGTCCAGCATCCATGCCAAATGACAGCCAAGCAGGATCTACTTGGCTTGTCGAGAATAAGACAGAGGACATTGAGAGCTAAGTTGTCTATCCATGATTCTGATCCTAATCAGCTGTGCGGTGTTGGAACTGTATTTAGCTACTCGCCTAGGTTTTCTTCTGGTGAAAAGTGGGCAGAATAATATATGGTCCCACCCAACTCTGCTCAGTTAACAGGGTCATTGTCATTAATAGCAAAGCTTTATTCTAAAGTCTGGGGGAGGCCAAAACACAAAACTACAACTTCTAGCACTTTTCTATTTTCAGCATCGATTATGTTTGAGGAAAAATAGTCCCAAATGATTTTAAACTAATTCTTTTTAGCAATTTTCTAACTGTACCCAAATTCATTCAAATTATGTAGCAAATTGAGACAGCCCAGAGAAGATATACATTTAGTTTTAAATTGGTACCTTTATATTTTACATATCATTGAATTTTCAAATAATACAATTAGCAATACTGCAAAAATATGAGTAAATTGAATTTAAACAGTAAAGCTACAGGGACAGAAGAGTTTAATCACCAAAGGTTCTGCAGCGTAACTGAATCATGTTGTTTATGATAATTTTATTACCTCAGCCCTCTTTTTAACACTTATTATATTTTCTCATGATGTATGATATTACACTCTTGTAGCCTTTTCAGTAATTGTAGCTCTGCAAATCTGACTTCTGAGGTTCATTAATGTGAAAAATTACCTTAAAAGTTAGGTACATGTAGTCATTTCATTTGGGTTTGGAACTTCCAACTATAAAACTTACTTTCTTTATCTCAGATGCCATTTTCACATAGAGAATACCTCTTTTTGTCAATACTGCGTCTTCATGAAGTCATTTACATTAAACATATTTATAACAAGATAATATATTTTTAAAACTAAAGATGAATCCAGTGTCATTGACTCACACCTGTAATCCTAGCTACTCAGGAGACTGAGGTCTGAGAATGGTTTGAAACCAGTCCTGGCAGGAAAAATCCATGGTCTTATTTCCAATTAACTACCAAAATGCCAGGCACCAATCTAAAGCTCAAGTGGTAGAGCCCTAGCCTTGAACAAAATAGTTCCTTCCCTCCCTCCCTCCCTCCCTCCCTTCCTTCCTTCCTTCCTTCCTTCCTTCCTTCCTTCCTTCCTTCCTTCCTTCCTTCCCTCCCTTTGTTTTGTTTTTCTGTTCTTTTGTCATTACTAGGGATTGAACTCAGGGTCTCTCCCGCACTAACCACTAACCACTTCAGCCACACCTATGCGCTTTATATTGTTTACTTTCATGGTAGTCTCACTTTCGCCTTCTACTGTTTCACCAAGTTGCTAAAGGTAACAGGTTCACACCACTATGTCCAGACAGGGGCAAGGACTGTGTGGACCATCTTGCTCAGCCATTGGTTGAGATGAAGCCTCCCAGACTTTAATTCCTGGCTGGCCTCCGACCACAAATCCCTAATCTCTACCTCCCCAGCAGCTAAGATTATAGACGTGAGCTACTGTGACCAGCTTTTGCTCCTTTTTTTTTTTTTTAAAGATAGGTTCTTGCTGTGTCGCTCAGCTAGTCTTGAACTCCTAATCCTCCAGCCTCAAGGGTTCAAGGATCATAGATACATTACTGTGCCCTGCTGGTATCTTATCTTGTTTTCCAAATGCTCACGGAAGAGCAGTTGTTTCACTTTCTTTGTAACAATTTGAAATGGTTGGGAATATGGCTCTCGTGGTAGGATGGAAAAATATAGGAAAATGAATCTCTTAAACATGATATATTTTACTCAGAATTAACTAAAGAGCCATAACAGAAGTTCCCACTTTGGTTTAGAACATTTCGTACCCCATACGCACGCATGTGCACACACACACACACACACACACACTCATTCAAATCTCATAATACCCTTTCCTTCTGAGTAGTGAAATCCTTACCATTTGTGGCACATACCCCCTTTTATTACTTTAAATGAACAAAATAGATTTTTACATTTTTAAGGATTTAAAACCTGGGGATAGAATTATAGTCTTTATACCTTTAGACAATGACCCTGATACTACATAAATGCCAGGAGTGAATGAAAACTAATTACTGCTCTTTCAGCCTAAACAGCTCAGCTGAATACCACTAATTATGCAATGAAACTAACAATACTACTAGAAACATTGGCAACGAATGAATTCACAGGGAGGACAGAAAAGGAATAAATGTGGCAGATCCGCCATTGTAGGAGGAAATGGCGGAAGCTGAAATCTTTCTTTATTACACATGGACATTTTCAAATGGCTTAATTAGCATGCCATGATCACCTCTAGCCCAGCACAAAGGCAATTTCCATAGCTGACGTACTTCAAATGCTTCTCTCGATCATACTGATGATGGTGAGATTAGTTTAACAGACCTCTGCATAGGTTCATATGGCAAACAGGTACCATTGTCATTTACATGTGCCAATAACCACAGGCCGGTTGACAGTGCACAGTTTTCCCAATGACAGAGGACAGGCAGGCCTTGCTTGGATTTGAGAGAAATCACCACAACTCAACTTGGGTAACTTGGCCAAGCTATTCTTAACTCATATTCTTCTACACTGGTCAAATTAGATGCTACATAGAATCCTAGGGATTCAACTGGGACCATTGTTCAATTTAATCCTTAATGCTATCTGATATAAAAGAAAATTAGGGGAGAGAGAACACACCATTTGAATCTACACTACCGCAGTTGGGAAACTGTTTTAGTAACACCATCAGCATCTCTAACTTCCTTCCCCAGAACATCTGCCCCAGAATGAGCAGGACATGAGCTCCTGCTCTGCCTTGCACTCAGTCTTTCCTCTGTCAGTTACAGTGATTAGTTCACTTCCAATGGACTAATTGAGGGACTAATGGTTTTTTGTACCAGCCATTGGACTTGATCTCTGGTCCTGGGCACTGTCCTTGAGCTCTTCAGCTCAAGGTTATCACTCTACCACTTGAGCCACCGTGCAACTTCCTTGAGGGACTAATTTTAAGGGTGATTTCTTAAATTTAACTCTATATGGTTTTTGCCTTACATTCTCTTTAGAATCTCTCTTTAGTATCCTGTTTCACTGCAGTACTTTTCACAAAAGCCAAGAAATGCAAACAATGTAATTGTCTACCAATTGATGAGTACATAAAGGAAATGTAGTATAAAGAGAAAATGGAATACCACTTAGGCATATGAGGGAATGAAATTCTGTCGTTCGTGATGACATGAATAGAAATCATTGTTAAGTGAAATAAGCTAGATGCAGAGACACAAATTGATCAGAAGCAGGTGGGAGTTGAAGGAGACAGCTAGGTCCGTGGGTAGTAAGTCATAGTAAAGAGCAGTGAGGAACTCTGGTATGTCATGAACAGATACATAAACGATGGCAATGAACTATACTTCAAAAAGTATCTAGAAGAGGCCCGGGAGTCTGGCCTAGTGGTTAAAGTGCTTGCCTAGCATGCACGAAGACCCGGGTTCAATTCCTCAGTACCACATACATAGAAAAAAGCTGGAAGTGGTGCTGAGGCTCAAGTGGTAGAGCTCTAGCCTTGAGAAAGTCCAAGGACAGTGCTCAGGCCCTGAGCTCAAGCCCAGGACTGACAAAAAAATATATTGAGAAGAAAGAATTGTGAAAGTTCCATCCTAAAGTAATGTGAGGAAATAACCTGAGTTAAGTACCACACAATGGACAATGGATGTAGGTGTGAAACCTCTCCTGGAATCCCACTGGTATGTACCATGTCCATGCCTTTATGTATCAGTTACAGAAAGGGGGAAAGCACAGAGTTTTCTGCTTGGCAGGACACTTAGGTGACAAATGGTGACACAAGAGACAAGGATAGTGGCCTGTCAATGATCTCATTTCCAGCATGGCTTCTAAGAGCCAAGTGTCTGTCAGAACCCTGACTTGTGACAGGTCCTGCTGGTGATTTCCCTCAGCAGTGGGTAAAACTTGCTTGTGACACCATCGACACGGTAAAATTCATAATAGAAACATTATTTCTATGAGGCAATTTCTTACTAGATGCAGTGTGGCTACATAATTGTGTTGCCTTTCATATGGCAGCTACTTTTGTCTCCATGACAACGCCTTTCTCTGCTTCTTCCTTTGTCTCCTAGGAGGACAGGCTTTCCTGTGGTCCTCCTGTCTCTGTAACCAATTCTTCTCTGCTGCCTTCGGAAACACTCTTTGCAACTCCTGGTCTCCCTCCCTTCTCCCCTCTCATCCCACACTCTTTCACTCTCCACCCCCCCTTTCTCTTCTCTCATCTTTCCCTCTTCTCCTTCTTCTCTTTCCCCTGTCCTTTGTCTCTGTCTCCTCTCTCTCTCCCCCATCTCTCCCGCCTCTCACCACCCCCATGAGGGACTGAGCATAGGACCTCACCTACACTACGTACACCCCCCGCCACTGAGCTTCAGTCCAGCCCTCCTGCAGCGGAGAGCCTCTCACCGCTAGGCCCTTCTTTCGCTCCTGTGCTCATCGTCCCCTGGCATCCTCCACCAAGCTGACAATCTGATTAACACTAGAGCTCTCACTCGCTGGCTGGGTGAGCTTCAGCAAATTATTTAAACATGTTGCCCTTGATGCCTCATGTGCAAAATGCCTGCAACAACACTGGAAACTACACAACGTTGTTATGAAGATTAAGTGAGGTAAGCCCAGAAAGCACTAAGAACAGAGGAGAATGCAGTCGAAAGTGAATAAATATTAGTTATTATGGTACCTTGGCCTACATGAGACTATTTACTGATGTACACAATTTTACACATCCCTAACCTCCATTTGTATTAATGAGGTGGACTTTTTTTACTTCTCTTTCATTCACCTAGCATTATCATCGCATATTAAAATAAAAAGAAAAGCTGGGTGTTGGTGGCTCATGCTCCAGTCCTAGCTACTTAGGAGGGCTAAGATTTAAAACTGAGATTCAAAGCCAGCCAGGCAGGAAAGTATGTGAGACTCTTATCTCCAATCAAACAAGAGAAAACCAGAAGTGGCACCATGACACCAAGTGGTAGAATGCTAGCCTTGAGTTGAAGAATTCAAAGACAGTGGCCAAGCCCTGAGTTCAAGTCCCACAATTGACAAAGAAAAAGTAAATAAAAAATAACAGAAATTTTAAGTGCAGTTATTCCAATCTTCTACTTAGACAAGCCTAGATTCTTAACAAAGTTTAAACATAAATGTAACCATATTCATGTCAATCTGTCCAAACTCATCACTTGCAAATAAAGAAAATATGAGATTATATATCTAATTAGCAAGAAATACAAGCCGGAGACGCTCCAACACAGGCTCAGTCATTTCTCCCTGCAGCCCTCACCTAGAGCAACAATCAATTTGCTCAATTGATCAGGGCCCAGAGATTAGGGTCAAAGAAACAGATACTTTCAAAAGTCTTTGGAAAGGAAGTGAAGGGAAATTCTCATTATATATATATATATATATATATATATATATGGTATTCAATAATCAAAACCCAATCTCTTACCTAATCTAAGATATCAGATACTCATAAATTATTTATGTACACATAAAGATGTTGATGTCATCAACTTAACTAAATATGATAAGCATCCATCACATTGTTTAGTACAAAAATATTGTGACAAGGGCCAGGAGTTTGGGCTAGTGGTAGAGTGCTTGCCTAGCATGGACAAAGACCTGGGTTTGATTCCTCAGTACCACATACATAGGAAAACGCCAGAAATGGTGTTGTGACTCAAGTGGTAGAGCTCTAGCCTTGATAAAGTCCAAGGACAGTTCAAGGCCCAGGACTGACAAAAAAAATATTGTGACAATTGCAAATTTCCTGTTTTACAAAGTATATGCTCAACTCTGAAAGGTAAGGTTATTTCATTTTATTCACCTTTCCAAATTTTTATATTTTCTTTTAGTGGGATCTAAGAGAAATATTAAATATAAAGATCATTAACTTTGAAGTTAATGGAAGATACCTGATTGTAAAATTACTTGCTTTTATAGAATGCATGTGTTTTACAGAGAAAAGTAGATTTACAAATGTGAAAATAAAATGTTAGCAAAGGTCAAAATTCTCTGTATAGCCAGGCATGGATGGCTCACACCTATAATCCTAGCTACTCAGGGGACTGAGATCTGAGTGAAAAGGTAATTTCACTGAGGTTCACAGTTCGAAAATGGCCTAAGATGGAATGCCCTTGATACTCTAAGCACCATAAAAGCCAGAAATACAGCTCAAACTCCAGCAGTAGAGTTCTAGCCTTGAGCACAAAAGCTCAGAGACAGTGCTCAGTCAGTCCCTGAGTTCAAGCCTCAGGACTGGCACATACATGCGCACACACACACACACACACACACACACACACACATCTTTGTACAGTTCAGGGACGTTTGCTCACATGGACTAGATTATGAATTATTTAACAATTGATTGATAATATTCTATCCTAGGAAAGCCACTGATAGGAACTATGATTTCCCTATGGTTACAGGTCTCAGGGTTGGCTGTCCAGCATCTGAAAAGCCATCTGTTATCTCCAAAGCAATCATCATTTTGAATAGTCTACACAGGCATGAACTTGATTGACAGAGGGCTGAGAAGACTGAAAATGAACTGTCTATCCCCATCCTATCCTGTAGCAGAGTCGGTTGCCCAAGGAACCATTCAGGAGATGAGGGTGTGGATGTGACAAACATATCATTTGCTGAGAACACAACTAGATGAGCAGTAATTAATTATATCATCTAGGTAGACTAGTCTTTTTTAACGCCTTATTATGAAAAATTTCACCTATGGTTGGAACAGAATTGTATTTATCTGTTTGCTTACTACCTAGACTCTACATTGTTCATACTATGATAGAATTACTTTATCATGTATCTATCCATTACTATATTTATTGACCCAGCTCAGTTTTTGATGCATTACAAAGTATGTTGTGGTTTCCTATCATCCAGAAACACTTCAATACCATTTTTATTTAATTTTAAAAATTAAAACCAGTGAAAGACACAAACAGGAAACGAATACAATCATGAACCCAAAAAGCTACCCATCCCGCCGTCAAGATCCCTCTGACAATGTCTTCATTTCTTTTCTTTATATGCAGAGATAATGACTGCTCTCATGTTTTCCTCTTAGACCAGCTTTGCGTGCTTCATGTCGACATGTGCAGTGCTCAGCTGGTGTAAGACCTCTCGCCCCGTATGATGTTGCTTTATGACCATATTCCCTTCCCCTCCATTTGTGTCTGTTCTTCCAGCCTCCTCTTGAGGACTAATTTAAAGCTATTCCCCAAAGCACCAAGAGCCTCAAGCTATTCATTTCCCAGTTTTTAATTTCTAAGAGCTTGTGCTTTCATTTTGGTTCAACTTGGGTTTTATGCTAATGGTCTTGAACCGCTAGCCGTCTGCCTCTGTCTCTTGAATAGCTAGGACTACAGGCATGCAGCATCAAGCCCAGTCCTGGGGACGGAGGGACGGAACTCAGGGCCTGCGCTTCTGAGGCAAGCCCTCTACCACTTGTATCCTGCCACAATGATATTTTACAATAAAACTTAACGTGTCTTCAGATTCAGTGCATCTAAAACCAGACACTTCCATTTTGTTCCTAACAGAACCACCACCTACCGGAGTGGTGCCCGTTTTCTCCTGATCCCTTCTTTCTCGCCCAGATGCTAGTTTGCCCAGTGCATCAAGCTGTCCGTATGTGACATGCCTGTTTTCCTTCTCTTCCTTCCCCTACTTGCCCGCGAGGAGACGCCTGTGGAAGGCATCCTGAAGATTCAGATTCTGGATCAGAATCTCGCCCTGAGGTGCTGCTTTCTGAAATGACTTCCCAGGGAAGTCTCTTCTTATCTTCACCTGTGTGGCCTTCATTAATCTTCCTCAACCATTACCAAGCTCACTTCGTCCTGCCTCCCAAACCTCTCCCAGGGGCCATTGCTTGTCAGATTTCGCACACACATCTCACTGATGGGCCACTCCTCTCTTGTCATCTCACTTCCACGACTTTCTTCAAACCTTGGTGCAGCGGCCTCCATTTGCCCTATGCTTTCACTGTGTAGGAATGTCTGTTCTCACATTTCAAGTCGAAACTGTCTTCCCAGGGAGGAGAGAACTGTCACAAATCCAGCCATGTCCCACTCGGTGAACAGCCTCACTCTTCTCTCACCTGAGCACTAAGGATGTTTCTATTTTTATCTAGTTTTTCTGGGCCACTCACTCGCTGTTGGGCTGGTTTAGGTTTTAGGGTTAGGCAGAGGCTCAAGTCTCTGCTTGACTCTCTACAACAAAGTGGCTGTCCTCAAGGACATTCACTGCAGGAAAATTATCTGCAAAACCAGGGATAAAATTAATTAATCTTTTCTTTGAAAGATTAATTGTTGCATATAAGTTATCTATCAAACAGATGACAGGTATTTTTTCAAGCTTAATATGTGCCAGCAAACTTCACACGTTAATCTCACTTAGTGCTCATGGCAATTTTGTGACATTTACTATGTGAAGCAGCTGAGGATGGAGTCATAGGTGTGGTGTCAGAGACCACACACAGGCTCTTTGTCCCTGTTTACATTCACTCCCCATAACACAAAGTCGTGTGCTTAATACTTCTTCGGTTAACAAAAATAGGGAGTGAACATTATTCAAAAATAAAGCAAAGAAAATTACTGAAGTATCCCAAAACCGGATTACAAAAGCACGTATACCAATAAATCAACATGAATATATTTTTATGCTACAAAGGCCCTCAGCATAGCTACTTTGGAATGGCTCTAAATTTGAAATTGGCTATGAGTGAAAGGGAAGAGATAGGAAAAGAGTGGAGCAGCAGCGACTGGCGACCTGCAATTCTAGCAATCAGAGCCTGAGATCTGAGGCTTTTATTTGAAGTCAACCTGGGCAGGAAAGTCCATGAGATTTTTATTTCCAAGAAACTACAATAACAACAACAAAACAAACAAACAAAAAAACCCTCAAATAGAACTGTACCTCAAGTTGTAGAGTATGCGAGCCTGAAGCAAAAATGAGCTCGGGGACAGTTCCAACCTAGGCCATGACTTCAAGCCCCCAAGACCAGCATCAAAACAAGAAATAGAATATTCTGCTACAGACAATGCCAACTTAATATGTCTTAGGTACAACAATCCAAAATACCTCGAAGACAGTAATGACAAAGAAAGAGACCTGGAGGAAATAGAGAATAACACTTGATATATGTCCAACATGGCAGTACAGAAACAGAGGAATGGAAGGAAAAAAAACACTAATGTGATTTTGCTGTGAGCTCTGAGGAGTGATGATATTGAACAGAATTCTACCTCCACAAAGCTGCTCAGTTCCAGACATCATGGTATATAATAGTTGTAAAACACTGGGGGCACTTCTGAGGAACAAAGCAATAAAAGGAAGCCCCAAAATGACTGGATATAGGCTGAATGTACACATTGCTTCTGTGTGTAAATGGACTGTAAAATTCTGTCCCAATCATTTATTTCCATTAACACAGCCACAAAGAACAGATCAGCCCTGGGAATCAGATACTTCTGCAAACATCTACAATCATGCATGCAAACTTGGGACAGCTACCACAAATTCAGCATATCGTTTCTTCTTTAGAGTTTAAAAGCTAGAGAGACAGGCCATTTTCCAGTTGCTTCAAGATAGAAATAAAACCATATAGGTTTTGTTCCTCTTGGAAGCTTGAGCTGCTACAAGGAACGGTCCAATCAAGCAAAATTAACTTGATCAGCACAGAGGGAAAGAGTCCTTGGTGTGAGAGGCAGCGTTGTGTTCCTCTGTGTAACCGCTGTGGTTGCAGACACTGCATGGCTCGCCAGGTGCCTGGATTTGGCCCCACCTCCAGTAGGTATTGGGGTATGTTGACTGTGGGAAAACTGCTCAGCCTCATGGAACCTCACACAACAGGGCACACACAAGCCTTTCACCTAAGGAGGCAATACAGAATGAATAAACAAATAAATAACTAGTGCTCTCCAAAGATCATCTCACACGTAGCTCACTGGTCATTCTCACACATGGCCTTTAAAGGAGGTGCCGCGCCCCCCTGTGAAGGATGGTGAGAAGTAGAGGACACCCCATGACATGCAGAGGTAGACGTTCATATTCCTTCTGAATTGGCTGAGGTGACATGTGACCAATGAAATGGCCCCTTCTATGGTTCTCATGTAGAAGGGCCACTGAGCTCCTGTCAATGTCTTGGGTTCCAACCAGCAGACTTGATCGCCTCTCAGTGAGAGGGCCAGAGGGTGGCTCAGTCCCTGGATTGAGCCCTTGATAGGCGCCTGTGATGATTAGTGGGAGGTGCCAGGAAGTGGGAGGTGAGCTCTGGGAGGAAAAAGCAAGTCCCTGGGAGACACACTAGAAGGACAAAGCTTGTCCTCAGCCTTCCCTGCCTGCTCACTGCGCTCTTCACCATAATGCTTCTGCTTTCTCACAGTATGCGAGCAATGGCGCCAAATAACCAACTACTGAAACTCCACACACCATGAACATAAATATTTTCTCCATTCACATTGCCTCACTCAGATTGCTAGAGGTAAGTACTTAGATTTTTCTGGTTCCAAATCCTATCTGCCTTCAGTAGCAAAGATTCTTCTCAGTCAAATAGATTTGCAATGCAGTGGAGAAGGCTGATTTTCTGGAAATCAAATGAGGATAGGAGCCTGCGGGTATATATCTCAAGCCACTACACCATGAGCTGATGAGCTCATTTCTGCATGGAAGCATGCAGAAATGAGGTAAAGGACATCTCCATGATATTGTCTATGGGCAACTTTGGAGTCTATATGAAATAGAAATTAGCTTAGTGAGAAAGAGGTCAAGTTTCATGTCCAAACACTCACCTTGAAGATGTATGCTTATAATTGAATTTCTAAAAATGGAAACATGAGTCTTCTCATGTTTACATCTTCATAAAAACTCTATCTAAACCATATGGTCTGCAGCTGATTCCGGAATGGCCATCTTCCTGCCACTGGCTATATATCATTGTGTAAAACCCATGATCTCTATGTCCCAGGAGCCATGTAGCACTATCTCTTCCTTTCCTGGATCTCTAGACAATGCTGCCACATTTCATGACTCACTTTGTCCGTTGCAGGAACATTTGGCAGGGATGAGAGCACCTCCAGATGTTCTCCTATTTTTCATCAGTATAAAGACCTCCTCACCAGGGAGCTGGAGGGTTTCTAAGTTTGTCCCCATCTGGATATTATGGAAAAGAATGTTGAAAGCATTCGCGCCAGAAGGATCTGATTATGACTGCCAAACAAAGCTTTCAATACATAAAATAATTCCTTGTTCCAATCCTGTTCAGTTTGAATCAACCTTTATTTGGAGTTACTAATATTAATATCTATCCTTGATGTCAATAAAGGAAACTGAATCTAACTGTAACTCTATTGACCAGGGAACAGTGGACATTCAAACTGTTCTAAGAGCCAGACACTGGTGGCTCACACCTATCACCCTAGCTATTCAGGAGGCTGAGACCTGAGGATCACAGTTCAAAGCCAGCCCAGGCAGAAAAGTCCCGCAAAGACTCTTATCTCCAATTAACTACCATAAAACCAGAAGTGGTGCTGTGGTTCAAAGCGGTAGAGCGCTATTCTTGAGCAAAAGAGTTCAAGGATAGCACGCAGGCCCTGGGTTCAAGCCCAATTAGTGACCAAATAAACAAAAAGTTTTAGGGAAGGATGACTGCAATTTTGGTTAGTAAGTTGTTTAAAAACACTTACGGAAGTGGAGGTTTAGCTCAGATGGGAGAGCTCCATCCTTGTGCAAAAATAAAGACAGTGAGAGCTTAAGGCCTTGAATTCAAACCCCAATATAGACACATTCAAGCAAGTGTGTGCACAAGTACACACACACACACACACCACCTAAAATTACACACAGTGATATAATAAGACTATTTCACAAGGCCTTTTCTTTTAAATAACTTTTAGTATGCCTGATCTTCAAGGACTTATAATCTCAATTCTGTTGAGAATATCATATATACCATACAGATATCTGGTTTCATACCAGTTTAAATTCAATTCCAATGGTGTAACAGAAAATATATTGACAAACCTAATTAATATGAAAAACTACAAAAACAAATTACCCATGTAGAATTTGGCTATTCTATCATCCCAACATGAACATCTAACAAAAGTAGAACTGAGGAGAGAAGACTGCATTTCAGGTAAACTAAAATACAGTTGACAAAAATCTATCCTCTATTATACCGATCATTTTTACTTTTAAATATTCACCAATAATTTATTCTCAACTGCATTCATAGCTGCTTATGTAAAATGTTTAAAATTCATCTTGAAATGCCTTATCCTAAAAAAATATGACAGTCAGCCGAGAGTGTGACCTAGTGGTAGAGTGCTTACCTAGGATGCACCAAGCCCTGGGTTTGATTCCTCAGTACCACATACACACAAAAAGCCAGAAGTGGTGCTATGGCTCAAGTGGTAGAGCTCCAGGCTTGAGCAAAAAGTGTCCAAGGACAGTGCTCAGGCCCTGAGTTCAAGCCCCAGGACTGGCTATCCCATACTTTTCACACATTAGAGGAATCTAAATCGTAAAAAGTAATCATAGAACCTGACTGTTGAGGGGTACTGCTTGAGGAGGGGAAAAGGCAGGAGGAGGGATAGGTAAAGAGGAGAGTGACGGGGGGAATGTTATAGAAGAGCAATATATATGTGTGTGATAATAGCATAATCTCCCAAAATCTGTTTCAAAGGAGAGTCAAGGAGACACAGAAGTTAAGAGTGAGTAATGCAGATGAGATGAAGTCGATCGAAGCACATTACATGCATAGTATAAGCTTCGCAACAAAGCCCTTCCGTTTAATTCACTTACACTAACGAAACATTTAAGAGCACCTTGAGGTCAAAATGCGTAATAAGCGATGGTGTCGCCCCTTCAGGTGGCTTGGAATATTTCATTCCCACAGCAGCAGGTCCACACAGTGAGTGCTGTCCACGGAGGGCCTCGTGCTCCTGGGCCAGCCCGGCCACCACCGCCCTGGTGAGGTCCACGGCGAGCCACGCTGCACTCCTCCCACCCGCGTCGCACCCAACTCCCCGGCAAGCACATTGCTGGCATGATGGCGCAACCGAACGTGAGGAAATCTGGAGTGAACGTTTCCCCTGTCTCTAGGCCTTTCTTATCTACCCACTGCTTTTCATGGAAATACCGTGACTGGGGAGAATTCATCTCAAAATCTCACGTCATTACCTAATTAGGCCAAGATACTTTTTTTTCAAATTATTGAGAAATGTGGCGTATGATCATCACAGGCATCTGAGAAAGTAGAGCATGTGGGGTGTAATGCATGTGATCTGGTGTATGTGTCATAGTGTAATGTGATATAGCATGTGTGACATGGTGTGTGTGACATAACACATGTGAAAAAGTATATGTATGTGACATAGCACAGGTGACATAGTGTATGTGATAGAATGCATACGACACAGCTAGTGATATAGCCTATGTGCTATAACACATATGATGTAGCATAGTAATATAGTGCATATAGTGTAAATAGAGCACATGTGATATATTGTATGACACACGTGATATAACATGCACTATAGCATATGTGGTACAACATGTGTGTTCTAGCATATCTGGTATAACAATGATACAGTATATGTGATACAGCATATATGGTATATCACAGTGGTACAGTGTATGTGACTTCTTTCACAGTGGACACTGCATGCCAGGTCAGAAGACCTGGGAGAGTCAGTTGAGCATCTGTCCCCTAGGGCTCAATTTTCCTCCCCCCCGGGGTCTGGCTTCATCCTAGAACCACTCCTCCCACCCATTCCTGTTCCATCACCCAACGAGAGAGCAAACAGGTGATCTTCCTTCTTCAGAGAATATTTGCATGGATGAATGGAAAAACAAACAAGATGACTTGCATGAGCTAAAGATCTCTCCTCACCAAGACTGAAATATGAAGGATTAAAGAAATAAAGAATGAAAAAACAACTGTTCTAGGTATGGACATTTTTCACTCACACAAAAAAATAAGAACAAGGATTTTTGCTGGAGCTGAATCTTTTTACCTTCTGTAAGCTTGTGTTAATAACTTAATCCCCAGGGTGGTGAAGGTGGTGGAAACTTAAAGTGACTGCGGGTATGTACACCCTGCAGACAAGTAGCCGTGGGACCCAGGCCCCTTCCTTTTCCGCTCCTCAACTCGCTGGGCTTGATGCACAAGTTCCTCTCAGCATCGTCATCACAAGCCCAAAGTGACAGGACCACCGACCTCAGCCTGAATCCCCACAACCGCGAGTCAAAATAGATGGATACTTTACCTCAGGAGTTTGCTAGCCTGACAGAAAACGGACACACAACTCTGCACTGCCTTTTCCACCAGCAGCTGTTGGTTCTCACAGCACGGAGCGAGCCATCAAGCAGCAGTCAAGGTGATTGCTTTTCCCCTGGGAAGGGCAACATGGCAAAATGACACATACATCATTATCTCCTGAAGCACCAGCCGATGTCTGCTTAAAAATTAGTGGTCGTTTAGGAGATACAATTTTTTCTTAAAATGTTCAACTAACATTAATTTTTAAGAGAGCTTCGTGTCCTCCGTAAAGATCTCCAGTCGATTAAAGTCAACAATAAAACCTGACTTCGACGTGGACCCCTATTTTTAAGATTGCATCAGATTTAAAAATCCAGAACAGCCATTTAAAGCTTTTCCAAAGCAACTTCCAGGGAGAAGCAAGAGACAAAGGAGATTGTACCTTCACATTGTCCAGTCATGGAATCAACATGTGGAACAAGTGAGGTGCGATAGTTGTTACTCTTATTTTGAAGTTCTTGAAGGGCAGATCCAATGAAGCTTACCCACAATAATAATGACTGATGTGTTTCAGCTAATGACAGCCCTCAGTGCCTTCGGGAACAATTCCAGGGAGGCAAAAGGCACAGTTCTTGCCCCGTGAAGGGCATTCCACTCCAAGGGGGCGAAGTGCCCAATTTGTGATGAGAAATGGGGCAGGGATTCAGTCAATCCGTGTGGCAAAGGAGCAGGGCTAACATTTTAAGTTCCTGAGTTTTCGCCCTAGCTATGCCACTGACCCATGGTGACTAATAGAAATTTTAGTTTATTTCTATGAAATTTGAAGCTCATATGTTAGCCATTTCCTTTCTCCCTTGATTTTAAATTCTGTGCAGCTAGAGATCTTGTCCCTCTGGTTCATTTTGCATAATGCCTGGCTCTCGGTAAATGAAGAATGAATATCACTAGCAGAACAAACCCACTCAGAATTCAATAAAGATTTATTATGAACTTTGCATGAGTCCAGGTGTTGTTCTACTTGTCAGAAATGGGCTGTGATGGAGAGACAGCCAAAATTCCCTACCTTTCTGGAGCTTACATGCTGATGGGGAAGACAACTTTAAATGCAAATAGATAAAAATGATATTTAAAAAATTCAAAGCTGGAAAGGAGACGTGGGAAGGATAGGTGAGATTTTTATTCCTATTGTTAGGGAAAGACCTTGGTGAGAGAAAAGATCGCAAGTAAAGTCCTGAAGCCAGGCGCCGGGCCCTAGCGGATTTCTTGGAGACTTCTCAACCTTTGAGAGCAAGGACCAGTGCTGGAAAGAGTGCAGAAGCCAGGTCATTTTCCCCAAGCCGCACAAATGGAGAGGGGAAGGGTGAGACTGGAGAAGAAGGGAAGAGTAGGTATCTGAGATCAGTGGGTTAAAGCATGGACTTTGGCTTTTATTGTAGAAAGGACAGGAAGCTGCCAGGGGGTTCTGAGCAGAAAAAAAAAATGACATCCTGTGACTTATCTCCATAGCCAGGTCACTCTGGCTACAGCGTTAGTAATAATAGCAAGCGGGGAAGCCAGGATAGAAATGAAATGAGCAGCTATTTCTCAGCATTTTTGCAAAGAGTTCTCAAAATATGACACGTCTAGCCCAGATCTGGCCATTGTCATTCTTACCTGTGGAAGGATCTGGGCATCTGCCATGCAGTCTCCAGGCCTCACCCCGCTGAGGGCAGCCTGGGAGAAACCATAATTGGTGGCCCCCAAAGAGCAGAAATGGTCCTGGTACCTAGCGGAACGAATCCCCCCACGTGCAACAGCTTTCCTGTTCCCCACCCCATCCTGTGCCATGGCTCTTGCTCACTCAGTGGCATGTCATCAAAGGGCTGTGAGGCAACAGCAAGTTTAGCTTGTTTCAAGATGTTTCTATCTAAATACCACAGTGCTAGCATCAAAGGGCAGCCAGTCACATCAACATCTTCTAGCAAAACACACAGGGGTGCTGTAGGCTCACTCCACGTCTAACACATTTTCCTGAGGAAAAGCTAAAAGCTGCATAACAAACCCAGGAACCCTAATTCAATTTCTCCTTAAAACACCATCCTTAGACATTAACTAGGGCTGCTCTGTCCGTGGGGAAAGTAACTGCTTAGTTTTATTTCTGCTTACTAGAAAGAGCCTGGGGACAGGAAGGTAGTGGAGCGGGTTCTAACAGTTCCAATGACAACCAACCATCTGAGCAGGCCCTGGGCCCCGTTCTCCCTCCTCTTCCTGCTCCCCCTGCTCAAAACCTCCTGCTGCCATGGCTGGTCTCATTTCAGGGCTGTTCCCAGGATGCTTTGCTGCAGCTCATTCACCAGTGCTTTTGTGAGTGTTGACTTTGTGCCAGGTGCTGTTACAGCCATTAAGGAGACAACCCAACAATGAGGCAGCCTCTGCCCTCTGGGAGCTTACCTAGAAGGAACCATGGAATCTAAGGAAGAGGTAGAGGGGAGGCCAGGAAAGAATGGTCATCTGCAGACCCTCCCCCACTTATCAGTGTCCTCCAGTAGACGCCAACAGTAGCCTGCTTACTTCAGAAGGAAGCCCTGGAGAACAAGGCAATGCTTCTCTCTAGGCTGTTGACAAATCACATTCACTCCCATCACAGGACGGGGTGCCTTGTGTCTGTGGATGTGACACGGAGCAGAAAGTGGCCAGGAGACACCTCATCATGGTAAACGAAGGGGAATCCAGGAGCATCAACTTTATTTTGGATCATTTGAAATATCTCTGAATTGGGAGTGGGCTTTGTAGTGGTGGTTAGTCATTTTATATGCTCATGGTGATCGTAACTTCTACAGTTATCACATCATAGGGGCTTACATTTCTCTAGAGAACGCTCATGAGTATTATCCGACAGGTAAGACTCCCATGGGTTACCCGGTGATATTCTTTCCCAATTCTATCTCCTTATCAGGAACTAAATTTTATTCAAGGATCCACTTTTCCTTTTTTTGATGGTGGCAAAGTGACGTTCTCTTTGCTGAGGGAAGCATTGATACTTTAGGAGAATTAATTAGATTAAATAGAAGTTGTCCATCCTCACTAGAGAGATTGTTATTTTTCTCTTTGTCCTGCTAGATTAAACCAAGAGATCAGAGTTACCACTCCAGGCAGAAGCAACAGAGCCCTCCACTGAGTTCTTCAATAAATCTGGCCTCAGGCCCTAGATGATAAGTGTCTTTATTGTCTAAGCCAATCTGAGGCAGGTGCTCGGCTCCTTGCAGCCAGAGCATTGGATCCACACTGGAATTGTCACAGCTCTGGGCGAATGCAGGATTTATTTGCAGTTCAGATTCCAAACAAGAAGAGATTTTTCACATCACAGAATCTTTTTAAACCACTCCAGTTTTTATGAAATGGAGGACGTAAACTGTGCCAGAGAGCAAAATTGTGGTCCTGGCAGAGGGAGGGGAAAAAACAAAGCTCTCAAGTTAGATTTCTAGCAGCACATATGGTTACATTTTGGGATGACCTTACATATTCAAAGGCAGAATTCAAACAACAGCATAAGGAAATCTGGTTCTGAAACAGAAATTCTGAAAACAGTACAACTGTGGAGGGTGAGAACAATGTAGGTCATTCAGGAGAATCCAGATTGGACCATAAATATTCCCTAAAAAGAGAAAAAGAAGATGGATAGCAGAAATGCTGTGTGTCCTCTCTATTCTATCATACCATAAAGTATATGATGTATAGAGTAAAACAGTAAATTTTGTTTTTCTTATGGACTACTCACTCTCTCATCAGATTCTGTATTTAAGTCCATAAATAAATTCCAAGTATTGTCATCTGTAGATACACTGACAGACAATGGTAAATCTTTGTTGGTGCATCGATTACAGAGATGGCCACATTGCTTATCTCAGCCCTGGAAGCATGCATCTCAGGAAAGTGACTTTGATACTCTCCTCCCCAAGACAGAACCTTTTCTTCTTTTTCGCTCCCTTTCATGGGGGCTGACCTCATCCTGTGTCTTGAGATAGCCAACAGAATGCAGCAGGCATGGTCTCCTGTCACTTCCCAGCCTCCACTTCTAGAAGGCTCCTGCCTTTTTTTCTTGCCCTGCTGCCACATTGGAAACTCACATCAGGACATCCATATTGTCCACTGTGGGACTGGGCCAGGATGAAGAGACCTTGTGAAGCAGGCTGGACACCTCCACGAGGCCCACAAGCTGTTACTGAGACCAGCTGAGGCCAGCCAGGCCCCAGAGTTCCCCCCCAGACCACGGCCACCGTGTCCTCCCTGGGGAGAAGAAGTGATTCCCAGAGGAGCCCGGCACAGGTGGCAACATGCTGAGCAAATAAATTATATTTATGCCAAGAAGATTTGGAGTCAAAACCCGTCCTTCCTGAATTCTGAAGTCATGAGTCCTGTGCAAAATCAAGCACAAAACACCACCGCAGCCAGGTTCTATCTTAAAGAAGCTTTTTTTCCTGTTTCTTTTTCTGCTTCAATGTGCAATATTTCATGCTACAAAAGTCTTCAAAAGTCCTGCAGGTGATCTTAAGACAAGAGCATCCTGAAAGGAAAGCGCTCTTTCCTCACATGGCAGGCCTGGCCCCTTCCCTGCCATACATCTGACCCCCCATCTCCATGACTACCGACCACTTTGACAGACACCTGCCTGCCACAAGTCACAGAAAATACCTTGCATAATTGGAACCGGAGAGAAAGAGAAGAATGTGATTCCATTCCGAGAGCCATAGCAGTCTCTAGTGGTCTTCAGTACAAGCATTTCCGTGCGCTGCCCTGCAGATTCTGGCTGGAGACCTAATGTACGTAAATCCAGATCATGACTTCACAAGCCCGCTCTGTCACCCCTGTGGTCAGTGGATTTGAATGTGAACTCACACAGGTGGAAACAAGTCAGCTTTCGAACCCCACACCAACTTCTGACTCCTCGAGTCCATTTCCCTCTGCCATCCTGGTAGGCCTGGCTTCAGATGCCACCAGCCAAGTCAGTAATCAAATAATTAATATTCCAGTCCATTCTAAAGTCCTACTCTCCAAATTCATTCTCCACCTTTCAGCATAAGCCTCACCCTAGACACTCAGTGTAGGAGTTCTAGAATCTCCACTGGACTTCTCAATATCCTCAAAATTCCCATTTGGGGTGAAGTAGATTGTCGTGGAACTCTGTGCTGTTCTGGAAATTCAGCCGCACCTCTGGCTCTGTCTGATTGGTGCCAGTGTCACTTCCCCCAGCTTGATAACCAAACATCTAGACGTCACCAACTTTCCCCTGGAAGGTGGAGCATCTTCAGCTCACTGAGAACGCGGAAGTCCACACGTTCTTAAGGGACATTTGCATCCAGAGACAAACGGAGGTGGGAGGATAAAAAAGCCTTAATGTTTCAACGCTGTGCAGACTTCCCACAGGTCACAGTACAGCATGCTTTTCCCTTGTGACGTGGGGAAAGAAGAGGGCTACTAAGGGAGGGAAAGTGATAAAAGGCAACATTTGAGAGGTGCTGCGTTAGACCCAATGTAGAATCAAGCTCTGCCCCCTTTCTCTCCCTCCATTACTTGGCAGGCAGAGCAAGAACTGGGAGTGGGAGTGATGAAGCCTTCTCCATTGTAATTGTCACAGGAGGCACCTTGGCTGCCATAAGCTTTGTCTACAGGCAGACATCAGTGGCCCAGCTGGTATTCTGCATACTCCCTCCCTGCCTCTCGGGACGCAGACAGAGGCTAACCTCACACTGCAACTTCCAGCTGGGGTCCCTCAGCCTCTGGGCGATTCTCTGCAGCGGGACTATTGACAGAGGGTTCCAGTGTGACCACCTGTGTCGGTCCCACTCATCAAAGGCATCCAGCTTGACACTTTGCCCACATGTGCCTGCATAGATGGCTCCAGGGACCCGTCGTCTTCTCACACCTCCCAGACCAACTCAGTCACGGAGGCAGCCATGCTCCAGGAAGCCCTGGTCTGTAAATACTATTGAGCTCTCAGCTTTGATAGCCATACAAGCAAAGGCTTCCAACACACAGACCACACACACACACACACACACACACACACATTACATCTTTCCAAACCTCCAGATAGCAACTTTCTGAGGCATTCTGGAGCAGTCACGACTTCCTTTGTTAGAGAAAGCAGTTCTCATTCCTCCATCATCTGCTATTTTTCTACTTTAGTGACTAGGTTTACTGGTGTGGTCTGGGGATAAGAAATAGGGCTTATAGTTTAGTCAACTTTTAATAACACCCTGGGGCTCTGTGTCAAAGCTCTCTGGAAAGTCTAAACAATCCTGAGAACATAGAATAACACTTGCTAGTTAAACAGTCAACGGGCTGTATGGGGACAAGCGTGTTTCGTGGTTGGGTGAGATATTGGGAGAGCATGGAGAGTTCTGCAAATGGACGAAAACTGCCATATTCTGGACTGCCAGTCATAAGCAGTTTTCCAAAGCACCTGAGGACATAGCTGGCAGGCATGGAGCCAAGTCCCAGCTGTCACGGAGAAGAGCATGGCGGGAAGCACATCCAGCAAACTATTAGTGAAGGAACTGGGTGTGGGGTGAGCTGCCTTGGAATGGGCCATAGGAATGCTCTGAGAGGGGCAAAGAGTTGAAAGGAAAGCAGAATGACGAGGAGGAGGAAGACCTGTAGTGGTCTAGGGCCAAACAATTACAAGGAAAGGAGAAGCAAGTGCAAGATCAGTCAACAAGGAAAGCCTGAGGAACAGAGCAGAAAGAGCGCCCTGGGAGGGACAGCAGGAGAGTGTGGGGGAGGGGAGGTGGCAGCATTCCCCAAGGGGTCCTGAGGTGACCTGAAGCAGGCAACAGCCACCAGGGGTGTAGACAGAACCTGCCATGCACAGGTTGCACTCTAGTCAAAGTGGGGACAACCTTGGAAGTGGTAGGGGTGTGTCTCAAGTGGCACACCTCTCTCTGTGCCATGATGACAGAGATGGGGAATCTGTTGATGTTACAAGTCCTCTTCTCTGAAAAAGTATTAGAAATCACTTCCTCTCCTGACATCTTGATGTTAGGTTTATTTGTGCTTTCTTCTATGCTAGGAGAAATAAAGCTTCGCAATGAGAACGATGTGTATGGACACACTACATGTTCTTTTTGGAAGAATAGAATTCTGTTTACAACAGAGGAACCTGGGTGCAGCAAAAGTACAGGCAGAGGAACCAGCTAAGGCCCTCAGGCAAGGAGCATGGCAGTGGGGACAAAACCCGTTTGTGCAGAAGCCCAGGGCCCAAGATCTCCAGAGATCTTGCATATTTACACTACAAATCATTCCTAGCCGAGCAAGAAGGGGCCTCATCACCCAAGCAGGCAAAGACTTTACTAATCGAGGTTAGAAACACAGCATGACTGGGATGGAAGAGAATTGAAAGCAGACTTTTTACTGACGGCTGCCAAAATCATCACCGACCTACTTCTTAGCATCAGAAGCTTATTTACCATAACTGAATTCCCCATTGCTTTACCTTGTCTTTGACCCTGCACACCAAGCCTAACACTCCTGAATTTAAAGCAGAAAGTGATTAAGGCGGCAAGAACAAAGACAGTCGAGCTTTCGGACCCAGCAGGCACCCAGGAGAAGCCTGCTACATAATAAACATGCCACCTCTATACACTCCAATTCCTGATCCCTCTGCGTCTTTCAGGCAACCCTTTAAATGAGAGGTCACTGATTGTAAAGCCAAATATACCTCTGTGCTACTTGAAACTTATTTATGCTATGGTCAGGGAAAACATATTTACATCTAAAAATGCTGAACCATGAAACTCTAGCCACAGGAAAGGTTGCTAGTGGAAAAAAAAAATAGAAGTTTGTGTCAACATCCTTTCCATAATGGTTTTTGTTTTTTCTTCTCCAAGCTCTTGGGAGGCTAACCATGGATGTCTCATCTCCTGTGCTCACATTTCTTGGTGAGATCAATCCCCCATCAAAAGCATTGGAGGCTCACTATAAAAATCCTACAAGGAGAAAAGTTGGAAAGAAAAATCAATGCCGAGAATATAGATGATGAGCTTTGTGAAATGAAAGAACAATTGTGAATTTCACATTCATCCTGCATAGGGTGGACAGAATTAGAGACACAAACTCCAGTTTCTCACTTCTTGGTAATCAGGAATTCATGAATACTATCATCCACTTTTGTTTGCAAGGATGATTTATGTCTCCCTCCCTCCCTCCCTCTCGAAAACTTTAATTTTGATTGAGAGCTGCTCTGAAGGGTCCCCTTGATTTGTGAAGACTATAGACCTAACCCATGTTGGCGGATCACCTAAGCAGGTCTCAAGGATGAAAGCCACTTTCTCAGAAACAAATTTTACTACATTGCAACCTAGGATAGGGAAACAAAGGAATGGAATGCTCAGATTCAGTGAAGAACAAGTACATTCACAGCCAATCTTTCCAGTATCTTTCCAATGCCGAACTTAGAAAGAGGCAACTATTGCTGGTCTATTCAACCCTTGCTTCTCCCCACACAAATATCGTCTACACAGTGTCAGAACATCATCACATCTTGGTCAACAATAACGGTAGAGCAAAAGCAATGGTTATAGAAATAACACAAGTATGACTGGTCTATTCCATTGGATAGCTGGCTATCAGATTCATTGTATATTTGGAACCATCTCTATTAGGTCATCTTACATTTGCCTAATTATTTTCAAATAAAATACATTTTCAATGTTAATAAAATGATGGATAATGACATTTAAATATGTAATATTAATGAAGGGGGATGTAGGGGAATGGCCTAGTGAATCTATGTCCTTGATTTGCTAACTTAATTGTCCTACCACCCCCCCAATACATATACACATGCAAGTACTAATTCTCTAATAAACACTACAGTCTATGAGTAAAGCTGATTAGCATGCAGGGCCAGCACTTGAATGAAAACCTCAGTGTTGACCAGACAGCTTAAAGCCACTGGGACAGGACAAACAGGGAGACTGTCCGAAAGCCACAAAGCTAAACTTAGGGGTTTCATTGGTATCAAAGCAGAAACTTCAGTGACAAGAAACTTGGTGCTCCTGCACTACAGTTCAGACATAGACTATAGACCAGCCTCCAACGGGGAAGACTCAGAGTAAGGGCTTTCTCTCCAGCACCAAACACCACCAGAGGATTCAGCTAGTGCATTGGTGGAAAAAGTCAATGTATTGTTCTATTGATCTGAAACAGGGTTAAGTCAATCAAACAATCTATAGCCCACACACTGGGAGCAGTCGACGACTCAGGGAATTTTTGTTGAAAACAAAACTTTTATTCTATAATGGATAGCTTCAATGTGCAATTTTTGGCCAGATCTATTCTAAAACATACTTTATTTCTCCACTTAAAGTGGGAAGTCATATGCAATGAAAGCTACTAGAAAACAGATTCTGTTCTTGTCTAAATAAGCATAGTGGCTTTATCTCCTCTTTCGAACGCTAACCACACACACACACACACACACACACACAATCATCAACTGTGTCAGCTTTAAGAAAATCAATCATTCAAATCAATTTTTAAAATTCACTTCAACAGAATTTTATTTATATCCTTCCATTGGGGACCCTTGTTCTCCTTCTGAGGGTTAGCATTTACTTCCAGAATCTGATGAAAATTGACAGAGCTTCTTCCTAGAAAAGTCAGACATGTTGACCTATATATTCCTACACACTCTGATGCACAAAGTGGAGCACAGAAATTTCAGAGACTCCATGGATTTTCTGAACCATTAACCTAGGGCCAAGAAGCCCTGTTTATATACCTGCCTCTGAGCTAGTCGCTGGCCTCCAGGAGCAGGGAAAGATATGCATAGACTTTAAACACAATGTAATAACTGAGGAGAACCCTATTCTGATAACTCTGAAACCCATAACAAAATGGAAAGTAAAAACACACAAAAACGCAGGAGTCAGGCCACAGACTGTCACACATGTCATGCTAAAGGCCTGGAGATGATGCCTTAGCATCGCTTCACAGGATGCAAGGACATCTGCAAAGGATCACATGAGGAAACACTGAGTTTAAAAACCTTTGAGAAGGGCCCAGGAGCATGCGCTCTGAGGCCACTGTGGTTAAGCGATAGTTATTAAATATGAAGGAGAGATGGGGAGAAAACAGGGAGGAAGCCGCAGTGCAAAGGTTCTGCGAGGGCCTAGCACGATAACCAGCGGTTCATTTCGCAGGAAGAGCTCCACTGGCTGTCCAGGGCAGGTTTAAAGAGGCCCAAAGGACTTCAAAGATGCCAGCACATGAACCTGTACGGCCAGGACAGAGGAGGAAGATTTAAAGTGAAAATAAAACAGTCTTAGAAGGCACTGTGGAAATGCACAAAGAAGGGAATCAGCTAGGACTGGGACGTTTGGCTCAAGAGAACAGGTCAGTAGCAGAATGGGGAACCTGTAAGAGGAGCAGATTTAGGAGGCAAAATGGAGCTGAGATCCAGATCTTGAGATGCAGGGGGCCCAGGTATCTGCATGGATGGCAGAGGCTTTGGATGTCTCCTGGGACAGATTCCCCTGCAGAGAACACCCTACTTCCCCTTTCTGGGAAACAGGCTGCAGGGATTCCGAAGCCTGGCGGGGAGGGTGGGGGGAGCTTGGCATCGCATCAGTCACATGACCGACGGCACTCCTCAGGCCCTCACCCCACCTTCCCATCTGTCTGAGCAGAGGCAGTTCTGCCCTCACTCCTGCTGGACTCTCTAGGCATCCGGGAACCCAGTGTTCTTTTCATCACAACCCCCTCTGCAGACTCTGACCTTTTCACTTCTGCCACGCGAGCTCTTCACCCTTCATTAGCACCTGTGGGTCCTCAGCACCGGGGCTCAGGCTTTGGGCAGCCCCTCCTCTCAAGAATACCTGGTGTTTTTGTATATATCTCATTGTTCATTAAGGAGTATAGGAAGAAAAATACCTGTCCATCTTCAATGCAATCGTGTGTTGTTAACATGAGCATTTGCCTCATAAACTAAGAAACGTAGACATTTAATTCATTGATGAAGATATTCCATTTCTAGGAATCTATTCCAAAAAATCCCATGCATGCACAAAGATATAGACATATTGATGTTTATTTCATCATCATTTGGAAAAGGATGGAAAGGACAGAATCAAAATGACTACCACAAAGAAAATAAATAAATAAATTACAGAGCATTAGTATCATGTGATACCATCGGCTGAAAAGAATGAAGAAAGTCCAAAAGCTCAAGCTAAGGTAATTGTGTTTTGTAAGAGATCTGCCTGAAAATTATTAGCTAAAGAATAATTCTTAGTTCCTTAAAATTTCTATCGTCATGGGAAGAAAGAAGTAACTGCGCCCTGAAGTTCCACCTTAAGAAGTAAGAAAATGAAGCTGGGTATGGTGGCTCACATCTGTAATCCTAGCTACTCAGGAGGCTGAGATCTGAGAATCTGGTTCAAAACCAGTCCAAGAACTAAAATGTCTATGAGACTCTTATCTCCAATTAATCACCAGAAAACCAGAAGTAGCCTTGAACTGAAGAGTTTAGAGACAGTGCAAGGCAGGAGGAGAAGGAGAAGGAGAAGGAGAAGGAGAAGGAGAAGAAGAAGAAGAAAGAAGAAGAAGAAGAAGAAGAAGAAGAAGAAGAAGAAGAAGAAGAAGAAGAAGAAGAAGAGGAAGAAGAAGAAGAAGAAGAAGAAGAAGAAGAAGAAGAAGAAGAAGAAGAAGAAGAAGAAGAAGAGGAAGGAGGAGGAGAGGACGGAGGGAGGGAGGGAGGGAGGAAGGAAGGCAGGAAGGAAAGAAGGGAGGAAGGAAGGAAGGAAGGAAGGAAGGAAGGAAGGAAGGAAGGAAGGAAGGAAGGGAAACGAGAAGAGGCTCTCCTATATTAAATAGGTCAAAGACCATGTAGTAGAAAAGTACAGCACATTGAAAAAACAATATTTTAAGAATTTTAGCTAATTATGGAAGAGGGTCACTGATCAAGCTGTATTGTACCCACAGGCTGATATGTTGGATTAAAACCCCTTTGTGCAACTATTTAGAGGTGATAAACTAAACCAATAAAGTTGAATATCAGGAGAAAAATAATTTTAGTTATGGGGTTGGAATTAAATCAGGAACAATAAAAACATACAGCATTGAAAAAAGAAGAAACAAAAATTATACCTTACAAATTTAGGTATGAGGTTCAAATTAAATCAGGAGACAGTCTAAATTAGTACTGAGCATGCTTAGACATCAACTTATCACACAGCAAAACACACTAGGAACTCTGCTAATTAAGATAGTATCATATCATAAAGAATTAAAAACCAAACCAACAAAAAAACAGCCCCAAGGCATATCCACACCTACTGGGTATTATAAAGTTTGTAATAGAAATGACATTTCTAATTAATGGGGAACATCATGGTTCAGTAAGCATGTTAAAATCAACTGTTTGTAAATAAAAGGTGAATTTAAATCCCAGTCCCCCCACTAGGGCTTGAACACTGCATAAAATTTTTCAAACTGTAGATGGACAGAAGAGCTAACTCTGTGTGTGTGTGTGTGTGTGTGTGTGTGTGTGTGTGTTTTCTAAGAAAAGAGTGATATCTTTATAATTTTAGAATACAAAGTCTCTGAACAAGCCAAAAAAAACCAAAACCAGAAATGGCCTAAAGGAGATATTCAATTATCAACTCATAAAAATTAGGAGCAGCTTTATAGCCAAAGGCACAGAAAAACCCACAACATTTGAGATGAGTGACTGGCAGAGAAAAGGCATAGCCTGCATGCTCGTGAAAGGCGTAATATCTGTAATATGTAATAATCACTCATCCATTGATTAACAGGGTCTGATAACCCCATAGGAAAAAATAAGCAGAGCACTTGAGCAAGCAACTCCCAAAAGACCCAATAAAATGCACATGAAAAGATCCTCCTCCTTAGTTCTGAGAGCTTCAAACTACAGTGTGTTCTGGGGTTTGGTTTAGCAAGAACACTCCACAAGAGGTAGACACATCTTCTTAACACCATGGTAAGAACACAGTCAGGGTTGTTAATTATGGGTGCAACCCTGTGTAACAGGTCTCTAACAGATCTCTGTCTTCATGACTGAAGCTACAAAGCTTCACACTAATAATCCACCTTTTTTTTCACTTCTGATCATCTATAGTTCAACAAGGCCCAGATTATGGGGATACCAAAGATAGGCCAGGAAGCTGGTTCAATACTATTTCTGAATATATCTCTGAAGCTGTTTGTGGGAGAGTCTTCAGAGGAAGGGGCATTGCTCACTCCAAAGCAACTCGGGCAATCTCAGTTCTCCCTGCCCAACTGCTTGAACTAGGGTGTCATCCACCCCTACCCTTGGTACTGTGGTCTTCTAGCCATCAGATCCAGACTGGAGTCTACACCACCGCTTTTCTAATCTGTTCCCCTGGTACCCCGATCCTGAGTCTGCAGGTTGTAGATTGTGGAACGTCTCAGCTTCCATAATCATGGGAGCCAAACTTCATAACAACCCACTTTAGAAATCCAGTCTATTGATTCTGGCACGCATGCATTTGTATGGATGACTGTATGTACAGCGTAGTGTGTATGAGAATGTATTCAGAGAAAGGAGGCTGGACAATGTGCTAGTAATGGGCTAGTAATAGCTCTAGGAAGGAATTATGGGAGAGAAGGGTAAGAGCAGAAAAGTGAGTACTATGTATTGTTGTATCATCTCTAGAACATTATAATTTTTGAGGTTACAACAACATATCAAGGAAACTCTCAAGATACTGTGCACATTCTTCAAAATCACAGTACGACTAAAAGGCACACTTACCTTTAGAGCTGAAAGTCAAAGTCATCTCTCAACACACCATCTCGAGTATTCAAAGTCTATGGAATAGGCCATATCTCGAGGGCAGCATTTTAAATGGAATTTATTGGGCTGTTTTTAAAAGTTAATCTAATTTTCCGTGTTAAACATCTGACCTCTGGAATTTTGTCCAGTGTCCTTATACTCTCTTCTACCCTAATTTCATGTTTTTCATTCAGGAGAATTTCGAAAAGCACTGAGAGAACACAAGCTCCTCACTTGTTAAACAGGGAATAGTACCAGCCACAAGCCCAAATGGATATGAGGGGCCATATTTTTCAAAGCAGAGCATCACTTGTCACTGATAATCCTCTTCACATTCCAAATCACTAGTTCTACCAGGTGAATGGTGAGGCTTCCCGTTATAAAATGTCTATGTCTGAAGTGTTGATCTACTATACCCACTGTACAATGTGCCATAAGTGAGAAACTCAGTATTTAAAGCATGAAAACACGAGGTCAAGCCCACCCGAAGTATGCAACAAAAACCTGTATGCCATGTAGACCTCTTATAGTCAACAGCGCAACTGCCCAGATGAGGCGTACTGGATTTGTTCTTATTAATTAGGAGGACATTTTCATCTAAGAAGAGAGTGGCTCAAGCCCTGAGAAGCCTGGATCTACACATCATTACTCACTCTCTCTGCCTTGGAGGGTTTCCACTCCAGCAGTCCAGGACTGCTACGTGTTGAGGCATCATATTCTTGACAATCAACTCTAACCTATCTAATTCACAGTGGGTGCCTGAACATATTTCCCAGTTATGTTTATTAAGTCTATATCATTTTCAACACATTAATTCAGTAAATTAACACCTTTAGAAGATTTTCATCAAGGAGTAATAGAATTGGAAGGTTCCCATCTCAATTCTGTCAAATTCTTGTTTCAAGTGCCTGAAGAACAGGCCTGTATTTTGAATAGATGGAGTCTATTTTCCTTAGGTAATTAGATCATTTATTTTGTCTAGTGTGTGTGTGTGTGTGTGTGTGTGTGTGTGTGTGTGTGTGTGTGTGTGTGCCTCTTAGATTCTAGGATCCCAAATGGACCACTGTTTTCAAGGGAACAGAAAACTCGGTGAATTTGGGAGTCTTGTGAGATGGTAGAAGGAGTCTAACCACATGGCAGTCCAAATTCTATTAGCCTTGCAGTAATGTTGGCCCATTGATTTTGCCTTTGGTTCTACTTGTGAATTTGACTATTAGGGGGCTTTATTACAATGATAAAGTTTCAGTCAAGTGATAGAGTTATCTGCATTGTCTGCGCGTTAGGGAAGGACTGGTTCAGTATTATTCACCTTGGTCTGATTCTGTAAGAACCCAGGTCTTCCTTTTCATGTAGTTAATATCACAGAAATACATATAACTATGTTTTAATTTACTGGTTATCTTCAAGAAAAACATATTGACAATTCAGGGTGAATTTTTAATATTTTTGTTGTTCTAGTTTGGTCTTTAAATGACCTTGGATAGCATCTTAAGCTCACCAAATCTTTTCAGAACAAAATGTACTGTTACCGAATGTCATAAAGAGGCCTTTTGTCTCCAGTGCAATCTGAAACATAATGTTCCAGAAATCAGGAGCACAGAGCAGAGCAAATATTCATACATTCTCAGCTGTTTCAGGCTATTTCTTTCTAAAGGTCATGGCTTTAAATATTCTCAGGCAAAAAAAAGAAAGATGGCTCCGCAGGGGGTCAAATGGAGAGGGCCGAGGCACATAAAAACAAAGCATGAACTACCTACCTACCTACCCCTAAGTAATCCAAAGAAATCAAATGGGATGTTCACGCCATGAGCTCTTGAGTCAAGGACCACGCTGCTTCAGGTCTGCAAGTCTGAACACTGGAGAGCCTACGTGTTATCGGGGGTCCCAACAACATCCTGGAAGGTGGCTTGCAAAGACTAGTGAGGTGAAGACACACTGTTTAACCCCCATTCTTGACACCAATGGGAAAACCTAGCCTGGCTGAGGTTATTCAGGCAGCCCTTTGGAGCACTGGTCCCCATCTTTCTTTCCAGGCTATGGCTCTGATACAGCATCAAAGCCCGTCAAAGCACATTTGAAAATGAAAGGTCTAGCACATTCCACGCTTCTTTTGAGACATCAAAAGGCACATAAAGAAGCTGTAGGACTAGAAAGAGCTGAGAAGGAACAGGACAGCGCCTGTTAGAGCGGCAGAAATAGCTGGAGCTGAGCCGAGGTGCCGACCATGAAAAGCCAAGTGAGAGGACCAGAAATTTGCTGCTGACAAGATGAAACAGCCCGCAGCTGCTAATAAAAAGTTCATTTCAACTTTCAGACAGTCTTCATGGTCCTTCGCAGCTCAGGGACACCAAGCTTCCTTGCGCTCCTCACCTGCCCGGGCGGGGGCCAAGGGTGAGTCTTCAGAACGCAGACAGAATGTGAGGACACTGATTCCTGGAGGAATCCATGCAGATGGGAATATTCCTGAGCGGGTTGCGGCCCCAGCATCCTTGTAAACTTGAGCTTCAGACATCATCTAAAGTCCTGCATCACAGGACTTCGGGGAAACAGGAGCTTTCCCTTAGCCCAGGTTCCTGCCACCCCTGTCAAAAGCTAGGGATGAGCCCAATTTCCACTGGAATGAATTTTTTAAAAAACGAAACCTTCCATGCTTTAGTACATCTATGGTCACCTCTCTGGCTTACTTCTTTCAAGCTGAAATAGACAACCTACAAAACCTTTTAGAAAGTCATATCACTAACTTTTCTACCATGTTATTTCTTGAGAACATGAATCCAAATTGTTATATATACACACCAGCTGCCTTGAGGAAGATTGTACTTGGTGATGTTTACGAAATACAAGTGGAAAACAGAAATCCAATAATTCCTCACACAAGAATCTTCTTGGTCCTGTGCTCTGGACCAGGAAAAGACGTACAAGGCATTTCAATCTATCAAGCAGAATAAGTATTATATTGCTTACAAAGATTATATGATCTGAAGGAGGTATGGCTCTGAAATTACAAGCCCTAGATGTGACCCTCAGCTTTGCGTCTGATCAATTCAGTCTCAGAAGGACATGTAACGCTTCCTCAGGCTGGATTCCTAGTGAAATATGTATTCAAATGTATGGTCAAAACTGCCCTGCCCGGCCCTGCTCACCACACACAGTGTGGTAAGGAACAGTAAGTAAATGCTCAGTGTCAAATTTAAGAGAAAGCTGTCACTGTTGGACAAAGCAATGTGTAGCTACCTGTGTTGCTGTTGGCCATGCTGATTCTAGACATAGCACCATTCAGCTGTATCTGCTAGTGAATCTATCAAGATGCCCATTGTATTGAGTTAAAAGTCTAACTGGGGCGAAATAGAATCTTGGATGGTTTTTGTCTGCATTTACTTTATGGCAAGGGTGTTGCACATTAATAATGTATTTATTTCTAAATCATTTGTGTCTTATTTGGTAACTATTCACTTGCCCATTTACTAATTATATTATTTGTTTTCTGTTGTTTGATTTTCTGAGCTCTTCTTACTTTATAGATATTAATTCTTTATCTGTTAAATAGCTGGCAAAACTTTCATTTCTCTGAGTTGTTGTGGTTCCAGTAAATATATTTCTTTTGACATTTTAGCTTTAGAGTGCACAACTGGTTTTCACAAAACCATGGCTTTCGCCATGCCTATGTTGTATATACCAATATCCTAACATACATTCTGTTCATTTCCACATTTTATACCTATCACCAAAAAATTGCTAAAGGTCTAAATTATGAATAAGGTTGAGTATATTTACATGTGTAAAATGATATTTGTTTCTCTGAGTTACTTTTTTATATCTTTTGGCAATTTTTCGGATCACTTATTTTTCTGTCTATAACAATATTTTACACCTATTGGGGGGAAAAGTGTATACACAATGCAGATACAGTTAAAAAATGAGAATAGTCTCCTTGAAACAGGGATTTACATATACAGACTTCAGTTTTGACTTTGATTACTAGAAAGAATTTTAATGTTTTATTACAAAATGCATTTCTATCACTCTCTTGATGTGATTATCATTGTGTCTTACTTGAGGGAAATCTTGTCCACCACGAGAGTCCTTTAAAAAATGTTTTCCCATGATGCCTTATAAAACTTTTAGTTTCTCATTTGGCTTTCAAGTGTCAGTGCCTCCAGAATGTACTTTAGTGTGAGGTGTGAGAGGTCTAATGTCTTTCTCTAAATGGCTGAGAATGTTGTCTGTGTGCCATCTATTAAATAATCCATCTTTCTTCACTGATTCAAAATGCCACTTTTATTATGCACTAGATTCCCTGAAGTATTTGTACCCACTTAAGATTCTATTCTGTTCCATTGATCTGTCTGCCTATGTAGATATTTTAGAAGCGAATACATTTATGGAGCTATAATTTAGCATATGTGGGTCTATTTCCAAGCTCCAGTTATTTGTATTCCACAGAATGTTTATTTGTCATTTTGCACCTCAGGTTTGACTTCCTCAAGGGCAAAGATTATGGATTCTCCTCCCTCTGTAATTCCCTAAAACGCTCTTCTCCACCAAGTCTACCATTTGGGAAATGGAAACCAAGCCATGTCTTTAGGCAGACCCAGTGACGGTTTGAGTGGTTGGAGCAGGTGAAGACTCCATGCAAATATTTTGCCCCAAACAAAAATGCATAAAGCATTACACCAATTAATTCCTCTCATTAAATGCACTTTTTATTAAAATCCAAATATTTTTGCATTCTGCTGGGAGAATCCATCACATTTCCTCTCTGCTCTAAGCTTTTGATGGAAAGGCAATGGAAACTGATATTTAAGATGTCATGCAATTTGGTAACAACAGTACATATTCCACAGCATTTAAGATCACAACGGAGCCTGCAGAATTGGCTTTATCAGTCTTAGTTTACAGAGAGCAAAGGTCTGAGAAGAAAGTTAATTCGTCAGCTTGGTTACTGCAAAACCTGCATTCAAACCTCTTTCTATTTGAGGCCAGACAGCCTGCTTTTCATGCTCCCTGCCTTGTCCCCGCTCTGCCACCTCATGCCACTGTGCAGAGACTAAGATCTTCAGGTGGGGTCAGGAATCACGGCCACTTCTTGCGTGCAGGCTCTGCAGTAGCAGCTTGAGTACCGAGCCAGGAGGTGCTTGTCATGGCACTCACACTCAGCAGGGAAGAGAGCCATGGAAGTGGGTAGGGTACTGGATAAGACAAAGAGACAGCTTACCAACCATTCAAACTGCACTCCCTAAAGGAAACCTAGAATGCCAGTCTGAGAAGGAAAATGTAGCAGATAGATAGATAGATAGATAGATAGATAGATAGATAGATAGATAGATAGACAGACAGATAGATGTTTATAGTTGTATTGCTTAATATACTACAATATAAACTTGGTCTACCACATTCGCTATCCATATACACGCATATGCACACATGGATGGGATCCACAGCAGAGCGGTATACTTTTCTAAAATAATCTTGGCTAAGACAGTCACCACAAGGCTATTGCTTCAGGCCAGGTTTCCCCACGACAAGGAGGCGGCACAGTGAGTGGCACAGTACTAAAGTTCTCTTGTTTCCAGCTCCATCCCCTGACTTGAGGCACCCCAAGTCCTTGTGCTGTGGCTCCAGCTCCACGGACCTGGGGTCCTCAGAACCAGGCTCTGGAATTTGCACGATGCTGGGCAGCTCTCAGGCGGATGAATAGGAGCCGTGGAGCAGCCTCGCAGCCTCCGCCTTCCACCCTCTCCTTAAGTGCCACTGTATCTGTGTATTCCCCCCTCAGGTGGCTCAGGGGAGGCAGCCATACCCACAGGATGCCCCCATCATCAAGCACATCACTGGAGAACGTGGCTCCTAAAACCCAGAAAAGCTCCTCCCGTATTCCTCGGGAGCAATGCCAGGGAGGTGGTGGCACGCATACTCGTGATGCCTGGACGCCCTCCTTCAGGCTGATGGTGGCTTAGAGGGCATCCAGGTGGGAAATGAAAAGAGGACATAGTGGTGTGGCATGGTGGTATTGTGCCAGCCTGGCAAGCAGGAGACTTGCTGAGCTCAAACCCAAGAATTTCTCTGCTCCCAGAAAATGAAGTTGCACCATCTTCCAAGGCTGAAACTCAGGAGCTAGGTTGATGGGCTCTCGAGCAATCCTGCCCGCTGGCTCTTTGCCACAGCCCAGCAGCGGCTTCTCTGCCGCTTGTCACGAAGCAGTGGGGGGGGGGGGGCGAGCCACTTTCAACTATCATTTTCTGCTTAGAAAAGACAGAAGCAAGAGAGCAAGATCGTTAGAGTCCATAAACACTTGAATGCTCGCAGAAAGACAAGAAGAGGGAAGAGGGGAAAGGAAATTATATCTTAAAACTCCAATGTGTACCATTAGTTACATGCTGTCTAGAGAGAGTGATTCCAGGGGAACATTTGAATGTTAAAGCAAAATAGACAAGGTAGTGGTCTCTTCAGCAAAATAGCAGACATGCAGTCATGGCTGGGGATGGAAAAGGGAAGAAAAAAGAGAAAATAGAGATAAAATGCAACACAGGGAAAAGAGAAAGCTGGTCCAGGGAGAGTACCATTAAGATTCCTGGAGTTTTACATGAAAACTACTCTGATCCATAAAGGGAGCTAAAATGAGGGAAAGAAGAAAAAGTCGGGCTGAACCTCAGAATGTGTGATTCCCTGACCTATAATATCTCCTCACTGAAGTCCCACCATTTCAGATAGCTATGTCGATGCTATACAATTCTATAGTAACACAAATCATAGACCACAGAAGGGACTTTAAGGCACCTAAATTTGCTATTTCAAAGCTGAGCGCTTGATGCTCATCTTTCCCCCCAGCTGTACTGCAGCGTCCTGGCAAATAAATGGAAAGCCAGTGAGGTTTAGTGGCTGCATTATATGGCTCCTTCCTCATGCGATGTGGCCATCTTTCCCCATCTGCAGCAGTGCACCCACACCAACTGCACCCACACCAACTGCGGGGTCTTCTCAGTTCTCTGCTTGTCCAGAACAGAGCATGCTGCTGAGAACCCACAGTGCTAAGGAGCAGAGGGCAGGCAAGAGGACCTCGCTTTTGCTCTGTGGCTCAATGTCATCTGTGGCTGGAGTGACACGAAGTAGCTGCCACAGACACCCCAGCCCCCAGGTCCTTGGACAGGAGTTGAGCCTGTCATGAGAACTTGGATTTTATCAGATTCAAAGCCCACTGACAGGATGAACCCTGCACCCACCAGGGAAACTGTGTAGGGAAACTCTAGGCCTGGACACTGTCTCCGAGCTCTTCAGGCTACTGCTCTACCCCTGGAGCCACAGTGCCATGTCTGGTTTTCTAGTGGTTATCTGGAGATAAGTGTCTCACGGCCTTTAGTGCCCAGGCTGGCTTTGAGCCTTAATCCTCGGACCTCAGCCCTGAGTAGCTAGGATGACAGACTGAGCCATCATTCCCGGCCTGGGAAACATTTTGTTGAAGTCAGGACATCTAACAATACTCTGTGCAAGATTTAAAAGCAAAGCAAAACCTGAAGACTTTTTTTAATATTCTTTTTAAAATACTTTCTCTCTGTCACTATCAAAGTATACTGTAGGCCATATGCAAGTAGATTTCAAGACAGTGTCTATTAAGCATTTAACATATTTTTAAGTTCAATTACCATAACTGAGCCAGAAAGCACAAGGGTAAAAAAAATGGGAAAATTAAGCAAAGAATAATTTTATGGCAAGAAGTCAAGCAATTTTTTTTCAATGAGCTGGGCTGCAAGTATGGCTCAGGGCACTTGTCTAGCATGCAAAAGACCCTGGATTCAATCCCCAATACCACAAAGCGATACTAATACTAATACTAACAAGAAGGAGGAGGAGGAAAGAGTGTAGGCAAGATGCACTTCCATTATAGAAGAGTAATTCTTAATTATATAGAAGAGAGCTCTTCATTATCTAGAAGAGTAATTCTTTCCTCATGAGTCTACCGTGTTTCCTGAGCATCCATTCTGAGCTGGTATCTGTTCGATATGCTGTGGACGCAACTGCAAGCGTCCGCCATTTCTGTTCCTATAGAATTGATTTCTTACTAGAGGGTCAGACCTATTGTCTTAGTTTCTCAGGAGGCTGGTTCAAAGTCAGCCCGGGTAGAAATATCCACGAGACTCTTTTCTCCTATGAACTACCAAAATGTTCAACTGATACAGTCCCAGCCTTAAAGTCAAGAGTTAGGCAAGAGCTCTGAGTTCAAGCTTCAGTTCTGACACAAAACAAAACAGAACAATGTATTTTTTCTTGGGAAGAATTACAAAATAAATACATACATTTATGAAACTCTATTCAATGTCTATATGTGGTTAAAGCCAGCCACTTCTCTCAATGCTCATTAAGCGATAGGAGGGAGGAAATGTAGAAATCTATTTCCATAAAAGCACACTTTCCCAGACTCAAGGAAACATGACTCTCCTAAGAGCAATAATACCTTCTTTAGTTTTTAAAAAATATTTCTATGTTGATACACAGGAGCCATCCTAAGACTAATGAGCTAGATGAGCTAAAAGACTTTTCACTTTGAGAAAATTAAAGAATTTTCATCTCTGCTGCATTACCCATCTTATTGAACACTTACAAGTTTCCATCTTCAACTATGAAATTCAGCTCAATTCAATAATCAAATAATTGGTCAAACAACTACCCCAAAAGGAAGCTTTGCAGGCTGCCATTTTGACTACAAAATCCTGGGATCCAGGGGCCAGGAGTTTGGCCTAGTGGTTAAAGTGCTTGCCTAGCATGCATGAAGACCCGGGTTTGATTCCTCGGTGCCACATATAGAAAAAAGCCGGAAGTGGTGCTGAGGTTCAAGTGGTAGAGCCCTAGCCTTGAGAAAACCCAAGGACAGTGCTCAGGCCCTGAGCTCAAGCCCACGACTGGCAAAAAAAAAAAAAAAAAAAAAAATCCTGGGATCCAGAACTTTCTCCCTGAGGTAAGAAGAGAGCCATAGAGGGTGAGGAGGCCTGATTGCATGCATCTTCTGCACAGAGTGGAGGGGCCGGGGTGGAAGACCAGGAGATCGTGGCTCTTTCTTTTGACTCCATTTACTGCAGTGAACGACTGGAAAGACAGAACAGGCTGAATGCACGCAAGATGGCCCACAGAAGCAGCTCTGCAGCTGGAGTTCAC